>NW_022145598.1:1232085-1352085 GCF_000002235.5 Strongylocentrotus purpuratus | reverse complement strand
TGATAGGTTCATTCTGATTCAAGCTAATAGATAGCACGACAATCAGAACAACCCTAATACATTGGCCTCAAGAATTAAGTTTGTAATAATCAAATGCAAGCAAACTAGAATATTACACAAATTATTCTGTAAACAGCCAAAATATTGTTCTTCCATTGTATAGATGTATCTTTAATTCCTGTTGCATTCATATGTAGATCTCGGGTTTTGAATTGTTTGTACATGTACCAGGAGAAATAATTAAAAACCATGTTGGCTCACAGAGATCTTCCATCCGGTATTCCCATATCTTTTTACATTTTACCCAATATTTAAAAAAAAAAAATCAATTTACCATTTTGTATGGCACTCAGAGTGCATGTTCTTACTAATTGGTCAAAAACAAACCTGTCATTAATGACCTGTAGGGTACTACATTTGAAAATATCAAATACTTTTTTTCCCTAGAACTAACCTTTAATAGCATATCATTTAACAACACAATAAATTTATCAGTACATGTTCGAAATATTATTGCTTCTACGGCCTTCTCCACCTAATTTAATTATTGATTTTGTTTTGTTCCATTTTCTCATTTTTGAACATATAACTATGTGTTCATTACTTTTATTCATAACTGAATATCTATAGTGATAGTATAGTATTTATGTTTTATTTGTATCTTTTTATGAGTGTAAATAAACTTAGTATGCCCTACTGGCTCTCCTAAGAAAACATACCCCTTTCTAATCTATACTTTCTTTAATAACAAACTGAAAGGGAGAGCCTATCCCTTTAAGAAACAGAGGCATATAAACAGAGAGGAGATGCTAAGATCCTATGAATACATGTATGTCCCTTATACAGCAGGAGGGATAGAGAAAGGCAGAGGTTCCCTATTGTGTGTGTGCCCAATTCATTATGCCATGCAAGGCAGCATAACCTGCGTGCCCTGTATGACTAGGGTGACAGAGTCGTTTAATCTCCCACTTTCTCCTCCACCCTTCTCTCTCTCCTCCTCCATCCTTCTCTGTCTCTCTCCTCCATCCTTCTCTCTCTCTCTCTCCTCCATCCTTCTCTCTGTCTCTCCTCCATCCTTCTCTCTGTCTCTCTCCTCCATCCTTCTCTCTCTCTCTCCTCCATCCTTCTCTGTCTCTTTCCTCCATCCTTCTCTCTCTCTCTCCTCCATCCTTCTCTCTCTCCTCCTCCATCCTTCTCTCTCTCCTCCTCCATCCTTCTCTCTCTCTCTCTCCTCCATCCTTCTCTCTCTCTTTCTCTCCTCCATCCTTCTTTCTGTCTCTCTCCTCCATCCTTCTCTCTCTCTCTCCTCCATCCTTCTCTCTCTCCTCCTCCATCCTTCTCTCTGTCTCTCTCCTCCATCCTTCTCTCTCTCTCTCTCTCCTCCATCCTTCTTTCTGTCTCTCTCCTCCATCCTTCTCTCTGTCTCTCCTCCATCCTTCACTCTGTCTCTCTCCTCCATCCTTCTCTCTCTCTCTCCTCCATCCTCCTCTGTCTCTTTCCTCCATCCTTCTCTCTCTCTCTCCTCCATCCTTCTCTCTCTCTCTCCTCCATCCTTCTCTCTCTCTCTCTCCTCCATCCTTCTCTCTCTCTCTCTCTCCTCCATCCTTCTTTCTGTCTCTCTCCTCCATCCTTCTCTCTGTCTCTCTCCTCCATCCTTCTCTCTCTCTCTCTCTCCTCCATCCTTCTTTCTGTCTCTCTCCTCCATCCTTCTCTCTGTCTCTCCTCCATCCTTCACTCTGTCTCTCTCCTCCATCCTTCTCTCTGTCTCTCTCCTCCATCCTTCTCTCTCTCTCTCTCTCCTCCATCCTTCTCTCTGTCTCTCCTCCATCCTTCTCTCTGTCTCTCTCCTCCATCCTTCTCTCTCTCTCTCCTCCATCCTTCTCTGTCTCTTTCCTCCATCCTTCTCTCTCTCTCTCCTCCATCCTTCTCTCTCTCCTCCTCCATCCTTCTCTCTCTCCTCCTCCATCCTTCTCTCTCTCTCTCTCCTCCATCCTTCTCTCTCTCTCTCTCTCCTCCATCCTTCTTTCTGTCTCTCTCCTCCATCCTTCTCTCTCTCTCTCCTCCATCCTTCTCTCTCCTCCTCCATCCTTCTCTCTGTCTCTCTCCTCCATCCTTCTCTCTCTCTCTCTCTCCTCCATCCTTCTTTCTGTCTCTCTCCTCCATCCTTCTCTCTCTCTCTCCTCCATCCTTCTCTCTCTCTCTCCTCCATTCTTCTTTCTGTCTCTCTCCTCCATCCTTCTCTCTGTCTCTCCTCCATCCTTCACTCTGTCTCTCTCCTCCATCCTTCTCTCTCTCTCTCCTCCATCCTCCTCTGTCTCTTTCCTCCATCCTTCTCTCTCTCTCTCCTCCATCCTTCTTTCTGTCTCTCTCCTCCATCCTTCTCTCTCTCTCTCCTCCATCCTTCTCTCTCTCTCTCCTCCATCCTTCTCTGTCTCTTTCCTCCATCCTTCTCTCTCTCTCTCCTCCATCCTTCTTTCTGTCTCTCTCCTCCATCCTTCTCTCTGTCTCTCCTCCATCCTTCTTTCTGTCTCTCTCCTCCATCCTTCTCTCTCTCTCTCCTCCATCCTTCTCTCTGTCTCTCCTCCATCCTTCTCTCTCTCTCTCTCCTCCATCCTTCTCTCTGTCTCTCCTCCATCCTTCTCTCTGTCTCTCTCCTCCATCCTTCTCTCTCTCTCTCTCTCCTCCATCCTTCTTTCTGTCTCTCTCCTCCATCCTTCTCTGTCTCTCTCCTCCATCCTTCTCTCTCTCTCCTCCATCCTTCTCTCTCTCTCTCTCCTCCATCCTTCTCTCTGTCTCTCTCCTCCATCCTTCTCCGTCTCTCTCCTCCATCCTTCTCCGTCTCTCTCCTCCATCTTTCTCTGTCTCTCTCCTCCATCCTTCTCTCTCTCTCCTCCATCCTTCTCTGTCTCTCTCCTCCATCCTCCTCTCTCTCTCCTCCATCCTTCTCTGTCTCTCTCCTCCATCCTTCTCTCTCTCTCTCTCCTCCATCCTTCTCTCTGTCTCTCCTCCATCCTTCTCTCTGTCTCTCTCCTCCATCCTCCTCTGTCTCTCTCCTCCATCCTCCTCTCTCTCTCCTCCATCCTTCTCTGTCTCTCTCCTCCATCCTTCTCTCTCTCTCTCTCCTCCATCCTTCTCTGTCTCTCTCCTCCATCCTTCTCTCTCTCTCTGTCTCTCCTCCATCCTTCTCTGTCTCTACAATCAGTGCATCCCCTTCTCCTCGTATGCATCCTGTGGGTCGACCCGCGACGACGGCTCTTGTACTTTTCATCTTCCATCGGCCGCTACGTGGAAGCGCATCGATTGTGGCGTGCCACGTCGCCCCCATTGTATCACTGTTAATTCATCTTGGAGTGGAATGGCCGGAGATTGGGGAAGCATAGAACGAGAGAGAGAGATAAAGAGAGAGAGAGAGAGAGGGGGGGGGGGGGTTCTCATCATTTTGAGAGGGAAAGGGTTGAAGAACCCTGTTCAAGGAATGCACTCTTCTTCACACCAGTTCCCTTCCTCTGGAGCCCAACATGCACTGAGTCAACTCTATCTCATTTATATCTGATCTCCCTCAAGTTCATCCAATTTCCAGATCATTTACCAAACTTGTTATTATTCTGCGGTACTATTACAAATCAGCAAATTAAAATAACCTTTTGTTGTCATTGCTGTTTGTAAATTCATTTTTGTGGTCAAATCTAATTCCAGGTCACAAGCCAAATTGACTCCAAATTGACAAAATGTTGGTCAATTTCAGTAATGCATCTTTTCATTTGGTCTGTTGTTGAACTACTAAGTAGTGTAAGCCTAATCGGTATGCATATATATACTAGTGAAAAACCCCATTTCTAAGTGGATGATACATGTACCGGTGTATGGACTGAATTCGATGAAGTCTACCACATTAATACGTTTAGGACAGATTTTATTTTTAGGGCTACATTGTAAGTTATTTGTACATTGTTCTTCAAATTGGAAAAAATTATATTCTTCTATTAAAACAATATACATTGGCGTGAATGATATCAAAAAGTTTTAAAAGGCAAATTTTAACCTTTTCATTTTCTTGGCCTTCAAATGGGACATAGTACAGTACATGTACCTTTAAAGGAGTAGGGTGTCACTAGCAAACCATAAAATGTTATGGTTAAATTTGACAAAATCAGGGGTAGATCGAGTATACATATCCGTACATTGAACTATCTTATCTTACAACAATGTATGTTTATTACAATATATGGGACAGTCCCGGCTGTATGTACAAATAATTTCACTGGTATTATCATGTTCATAGACATAATAGTGTATAATTAAGGCTTTGTTCAGATATGACACCCCCCCCCCCCCCAATTTTTTTTTTTTAAATATTTTTTGTTATCTGCTTTTTTTTTTAAATGTCGAGACTCCCGGTTACAGGCTGTACATATACTTGTAATTTGACTGGTATTATCAGGTTTAGAGAAATAGTGTAGGCTTTTTAGCTATGGCGCAGCAAAACCTCATACCTTTTTTTTATTTTTCATGACAAGACGAAAAGTGTATGATGCAGGAACAATACTCTTCATTCGACCGGATGTACACAATTGATAAATCTTATTCTCAATTTATCCCTTTGTTGTTATTTACTCATATTAAAGAAGTTTAGGTATATTCTAACGTCTCTCTACCCATAGCAGTTTTATGCAATATCAAATTTAGGTAAAAATATCACAAGGCCTACATTGTACACTATCGTATTAAGGTATTTCACAAAAATAGCTTTCCAAATACCTGTTCTCTCTCCTCACCATGATGCCAGTATATATAAATCTTTGGCAAAATCTGTGAATGAACAGTCTACATACATGTTTCTGATTTTCAAATGATCAAGGATACAATTATCATAGAGGAAGAAGCGTAACACTCTCAAAACTATGAGAGCAAAACTGTACAATACACTGAACAAATTTAATGCAATTTATAATCAATCACGCAGTCTCAACCGTTTTGAATTGATTTCAGTGACAATACCATAACTGAAATATACATAAACTAAGAATTACATTAATTTCATGAACTTGCTTTGGAAATTATCATTTAGTTTATAAAATCCATCTCACAACGATTCTCTAAAATCTCCAGTAATCTGGGGCAAGATATGCAAGAAGAGACTCATTTTGGTTTCTATCTCACTGTCCAATAACGACTTCAGCCGACAGATGTCTGCCTGTTTGTTCGGTCATACGAGCCAGCGTCGTACACCCAACCGCCCACGGTGTACAATTTGATTACGACTCTTGGACGAACGCAGGCAGAGGGCGGTCAATGTCATAACAAGAAGATGCCAGGCAGGTCGTCAAGGCTCAGTCACAGGGTACAACCAGGGAGAGTGATCAAGTGAGAAGGGGAATAACAGAGAAAGCAGTGTGGCGTCTACAGGTTCAAGATCAGTGCCGACAACCCATCCGAAACATGTTATCATAATTGATAATACAATTTTGTATGCTATTAAATAATGCTTCGGCTACCAGTATGAGGATGATACAGGTGTCGTCACCAGACTGTGGATCACATGGTTTGCGCTTCCAACAGCCTTTTCACACACAGCTAAAATTCATCGTATCTAGAGATGATTAGTATAAACGTGTTTAACTTAACAGTTTTAAACATGTTTATAGAAAATTTTCCCTGTGTGAACATCGTTTATACGATGTTGGGATAGATACAAAGTCGCGATTCATACGCCCCTAAAAGCAGGCTGCAGATACGAAGTTCGTATCTAGAGAGCTTGACATTTTGTGTGTGAAACGTTATTCGTGTTTAAACGTGTTTCAGACGTGTTTAAACTGGATGGAGCGAGCGCTCTGTTTGATATGACCTGACCTCCAATGCGCAATGGCACTACTGCGCATTTTAAGAGCAGTAGTTAATCACGAAACGATTAACGGTCACACCAAAATTTCTGTGTGTGAATGATGTCGTATGTTCAGGTGATTAGTTTAAACACGTTCATACTAATCATGTTTATAGAATTTTAGCTGTGTGTGAAAAGGCTGTTGGTCCCGCGGTGGCACTAGTTAATGTCCTTTGTCAAGACATGAATCTACATTTTCCACTCTCCATCCAGGTGTAGTAAGTTGGTACCTTGTAGAAATATATTTCTTGAATATTTTAAGCGCCAAAGTGGCAGCGGGGCTAGGGGCAGTGAGGCTACAGCCCCAAAATAATTTTGAGCATTTTTTCAAACAAAAATTAGATCAAAAATCAGGGTCCCATTTTCATGTAAATGCCATATCATACAAAACAAAATATAACTACATGTATATGTACATGTAGGCAGGGCTAAATGCGAGAGATGTCAACTGTTTCTTTCTACGAGGTTTCTTTATAAAATGGTGTTCCCCAGTGTTTACCCCTATACAAATTTAAGTTCGTCGCGAACTCGTATTATGCTCGTGGTAAGCTTAATAAGATCGTTTTTTAGGCTTTAAGCTCGTAACACGCTTCCAGGACGCTAGTAACGATCTTACAAAATCTTCACGAGCTCGTGAACGAGTTCGTCACGAGCTCGTGGCGAACTCGCGGGTAAACTGGGCAGCTCGTGGCGAGCTCGTGGGTAAAAGGGGGAGCTCGTGGCGAGCTCGTGACGAGCTCGTTGGTAAAAGGGGGAGCTCGTGGCGAGTTTGTGGGTAAAAGGGGGAGCTCGTGGCGAGCTCGTGGGTAAAAGGGGGAGTTCGTGACGAGCTCGTTGGTAAAATGGGGAGCTCGTGGCGAGCTCGGGCATAAACTGGGGAGCTCGTGGCGAGCTCGTGGGTAAAAGGGGGAGCTCGTGGCGAGCTCGTGGGTAAAAGGGGGAGTTCATGGCGAGCTCGGGTTAAACTGGGGAGCTCGTGGCGAACTCGGGGGTAAACTCGGGAGCTCGTGGCGAACTCAGGGTTAAACTGGTAAACCCAGCCCTCTAGGGTGGACACCAAAGTTTCATAATTTTTTTAAAAATATCTATTTGATTCAAAATTGAACAATTCAATGAATTTTATATACACAATGTAGAAAGCCTTTCTTGTGAAAGATTAGAACGATTATAAATGAAGTTTTCTTAACAAAATTGTATTTTGTATTTTTCATATACGGTAACGCATGTTATGGGTGGACACCAAAGAATTTTTAGAATTTCAAACATGTGCTGTTTTTTTAACTATAACATTTTAAGCTTCATCTTTTTTTAATTGATTTGATCCATGGAGTTCTTCCAAGAAATAAACTGGGAATTGTCAAAGTTGTTCATATAATGTGCATTCATCATGCAGAAGCACCAAATGGAACGCGTGTTGCATGGTGGACACCATGCATAACAACTGTTACAAGATGTGAAATATGGTGATTATGAAAAAACTTTGCCACGCAACCTAAGGTTATTAACGACATGAGCATAAATAGATTCAGCACTTACTACCAGACAATAGTTGAACATCAGATAGTCATACAAATTTAGAGAATACTCATTACCAGGAACTAGGTTTTTTCATGTCATGTTTTGGTGTACGTCCTAAAAAGGGCAAAAAATGGGTTTCACCTTACATAAAAATTTAAACCCAGAGTTTTGAAACACAACGTTATTTAAGTTATCTCCACTACATATCTGCATTAAGACATGGACAAAACTATCACCATAGAATATACTCTTTTATTTTTATACTTGGATTTGAAATATCCATGGTGAAATCTCTCCAGTATCATAAAAATACACATATGCAATTACATTGAAAGTTCAGAAAATTTATGTTGAAATTGAAACAATAGCTTTTTCATGCTGAAGTAACCTGTCAAATTTCTTGTAAATTTAATTAAATTCTTTTGAAACTTTGAAACATTTATTTGCAGCATACCAGATTGGGAAGGGGGGGGGGGGTGCCATTTATTCTGACTGTATCATATATTTAACAACCTGAAATGTCACTATCAGGTATTACATAAGACCACACACCCAGTGCTTGATTCGAGGTCAACTCCCTGTTTCTATCTTGCTCTCTCCTTATGTACATAGGATCCCCCCTGCTTAGACACAAATCCCTATTCCTCTCTTCTCCCCTCTCTCACTTTCTTGTGTACTCTCTCTTGTGGAATTACCACTGGTAGCATTCCTGATAAGAATGAATTGATTTAGGCCCATTTTGTCAAGTCTTTTTCTATCTTGCTGTTGTGGAGAGCAGACATGGGTTTTGAATGGTATTGCAGCTCCTTTGTTTTAGGTAAGAGAAAAACTAATTTCTCACACCTTTTAACTAAATGTTCTATTGTGTATTTATAATAAGACTAGGCCAACAGTTAGGCCTACCTCTCTTATACATTTATGAAAGAGAAGTGTAGAGTAATGATTAATGATATAATGTATTCATTCTCTTTCTCGTGAGATATCTTTTCATATATTGGGAATTTTGTTTATCTATCTAGCACATAGTATATTCACTTCAATAAAGTAACATTAGATATCTATGTGATAATGTTATATTCATGTAAACATTTCTGTATCTTGAATGACAAACCCTACCTTTTAGGCAACATGAGAGCACAAGAATGCATTTGGTCTGAATACTGAAAACTAGTTTGCTAGCGGATATTAAGAAGGGATTGTTCTAGAGATCCTATAGTGTACATGTATCATTACTTGGTACCCTGGGTTGGTGAATACACTGACAAAAAGGGGGGATGCTACATACAGTAGTTATTGTATAAATACCGCTTTATAAGTTTGGATCTTTGTAATATTATGAGTGATTAGAATGATGGATAAATAATTACCAAAATGGATAATAATATTTCTTCAAAGACAGAGTATTATACAGTGTAATTACTCACATATTTAATTTCATTATACAGTGTAATTATATAATTTGGAAATCATTTATTCATTCATATTGTTGTGTGAGGTTGTGAACCATGCATACAGGTAACATGCATTATACAGGGTTTGTATTGACTCTAATAAAGAGCTACTTGTTTTAAGTTACATTTTATGTTATATCTTTTCTTTCTGTTCTTTGATATATTAGTGATTTAATTGATTGATATCCCAGAAGTAATGAGCTTTTAAATTGCCCTAAGAGTATCACTGTATTCTTCACCAGCTAGCCAACTGAATTGCCCTTGCATGGCCAGCCTGCAGATGTTACCAGGATATTGAAAGGCTGATAAGTTAGATAAATATATATATATGCTTGCCAATAGCTCAACAGGATCATCAAGTTCACCTCTATATGTAGACACAAATTTGTTCTCAATGCCAACCTGCTGTTAAGCACGCCAATATAAAGCGTGCAGCCATTTTTTCCACGAGATTGTCGACGAACTCGCCGACGAGCTCGTCGACGAACTCGTTGACGAACTCGCCGACGAACTCGTTGACGAACTCGCCGACGAACTCGTTGACGAACTCGCCAACGAGCTTATCGGCAAGTGACGAGCGTGTATATTTCGAGCACGCCAACGAGCTCGCCAACGAGCACGCCAACGAGTTCGTAGCTAATTTGCATATTTGGAACGAAACGAGCTCGCTGGCGAGTTCGTCTGCTTGCTCGTCAACGAACTCGTTGGCGAGCACGCTGACGAGCTCGCGTGTAAGCGTACTGAAATTTGTATAGGGGTACATGTACACCCCTTTCGCTATGCAATGATCCTTAACAGTTTACACGTTTCTTTACACAAGTTTCATGTCATTTTTCTCTCTCCTCTGAACAGACAATAGGCCTGTCCTCACTATCTCGAGATTGCCAAATATCCAGCTATTTGAACTATCCCGATCGCAAACTATCCAGCTAATTTGCGTCTTCATCAGATGAAGTAGCAATTAGAAGGATATTTGGTCAGGATTGTCATCCCAAGATATCTTGGGATAGTTTGCAAAATATCCAGCTATTTGTCCCGTGCGTCTTCACTAGACCGTCGATTCGCAATACGCGCTAACGCTGAGCAAAATATCTCAAGCTAATTTCTCAAGGTCGAGTTTCAAGTTTCGAGGTTGAATCTCTAGATAGTGAAGACGCGCCTTATGAGAAGGCAATGGAAATGAAATTCATTCCTCAATGAGGTGTGACCAGAAGATACATCATCCATGTCTTAGGCATCACTTAGCATCAATCAAATCATTAGAAGGGACGATGGACAATTATTTCTCTACCGTTCTTCTTATTCTCTCTCCATTTTAATGTTTGCTTGCCCGACCATGCTGGCCTGCATGTACATACATTCTATTCCCCATGCTCCCTCCCTTCCTCCCTCCCTCTTTCCCTCTTCATCTCTTACTGTACCCGCATTCAGACTAGATCCCTGCCTCTTTATTTGTTGAAATTATCCACGTATTTCTCTTTCACCTGTCATCTGTTTTCTCTCAATTCCAGTCCTCCTTTTTTTTTTCTAATTTATCTTGTTCTCTCCTCTGCTCTCTTTCTATCATTAATTGTTTTGTCTCTCTCATTTCTTTTTTCTTTCACTCTATTCATCTCTTTTTCAGCGTGTCCACACACAAAACAATTTATCCCGAAACTCTATAACGAAACGTCGTATAAAGAATCATAGTATAAATTTCAAAGTGTCCACACACAAGAAACGTCATATAAATAATCATTGTATAAATTCAAGGATGTCCATAAACAGAAGAAAGTAATCCTGAAACTCTACAGTCTGGTCTCTTTTCGCTCGAGGTCACGTTAAGCCCCGCCCAGTTCGTTACACTAGTTACTCTCCCTGTCCACACACAACATTTTCCGTGATTAGGCGTGATTAGGCGTGATTCTTTATTGAGTTTCAGTTCGGAACGATGCCCAAACCTGCATTTCGTTAGACTAGTTTCGTTATACGACGTATCGTTAGTGAGCGTCCACACACACAATTTCATCGTAAAACTATCGCGAAACGGTATCACTATCGCGAAACGGTATAGCTAATCACAGAAAATGTTGTGTGTGGACAGGGGGTTTATCTACCTGCTATATCGCTCTTTCTCACTCTCTTTCTCTCTGACTTTTTTCTTCCCTCCCTGTATCCCTTTTCCCTCTATTCCTTTCTCCTAATTTGTGTTCAATCTCATGTTGTCCTTTATCTATTTGGTATTGCTTCACATATTTCTCTTTCTATCTATTTCACCCTCACTCTCATTCTCTCTCACTTGAAATATTTGTATTTCTTCATCTCTATCTCCCTCTTCCTTGCTTTAATTTATAAATTTGTTATGTTGTAATATGGAATGTTGAGGTAATTATGCCATAATGTATTATAGTGTATTGGTGCATTAGTGTATAAGGAATTGTAGGTGGAGCAGTCTACAATGTAAGCTACCCCCCCTTCCTCATCAGACAATAGCCTTACTTTCCCGCCTTTTTGGGGGTACCTGTATTGCCCAATGTACTGATACCCTATAGGCATGATTGGGGATCCTATTGTAAGTTTTAGTGGATGAGTGATTTTCTTTTGTTCGGGGTCTGTGCACCCAGAGCTGCTATAGCAGGGACAGAGAGACATTGTAGATTGGAGAGAGAGGAGAGAAGCACTAATTTGTGCCTGCTAATGGAGATTGTTATTTACTTCTGGCAGATCACAATTCATGTAAGTTGATTTATACTGTTGGAACTGATGATTATTATATATATTTCATATTATTAATGGATGTCACATTTTATGAATTGCTGAAGATAAGATAGTGAAAGTTGAGGATTGTTGAACCATGTTGTATGTACACTGATATAATGACACTTTATGATAAATGTGATTAACTTATTTCATTTGCATTACATGTATCATGCTTTATAAAGTAGATTATTATGCTTGAATTTCTGATAATGATGAAATGATAATTACTCTGACAAATTAAATTAATTTTAAGTTTGTCTTTATATAGATTGAAACATGTTTCTGTTAAACAAAGTCAATTAAAAGAATGACTACCAAAGAGGATTTATATATATATATATTTGAATGTAATTACATTGTGTCATGCAGTTTTCACAAAGTCATTATTGTGAAGTAAGAATTGTTATTTTATTGTTGTTACCTTTAGGGCTGCATGTGGTGAAATCTCCTTATTTGATGAACTACACTTTCTACAATAAGGTGGAAGCTTTGTTTATGATCAGGGGTCGGACGACAGCATATAGCGTTAGTGTTGCTTCGTCGTTATAGTATTGGCCGGTGAGTGGAGTTTGGCTCTATTGTGTATAGATATATATATATGACCTAATATACATGCAATTGTAAACCGATTATTGCACGAAATGATGTAAAATGTACAATATTCTTCTGTCCTATATATGTTCTAATTAATTATGGCAACTATACTGCTACAGACAATTAAAACAGTTAAGCTACCTTTCATGATATTGCACATAATAAGAATTATTATTGAAAATTGAATAATGTATTAATTGATGACTCGTGTTGAGTTGGAAACTATTGCAATGTTTACACTTTAATTTGTTCTGTTTAATGGAAGAAAGCAAATGAAACCATGAATTGTTTGTTATTACATTTTGCTCCAGAGGCTATATGCTAATTATATTTCGTTCAAATTTTGTTCTTGTACAGGGGCTGTGTTTTCTTTGGTGAATAAATGCAAGACTAAAGTTTACGTTGGACTCCCTAGCTGTTGTCATTTCTGAATCTCAACAGTTATATTCATTTCTTCTTTCATCTCTCTCTCTCTCTCTCTCTCTCTCTCTCTGCCATGTTATCATTTTCATGTCCATTCCCCTAAACACTGTTATACATCATCTACATGTATTTATTATCAAACAAGATTACCCATAAGCCTGTGACATCTGCTTAGATCAATGCTACATGTCCATGTATGTGTATTGTTTTGTTTCATCAAATCACTTGGATGTGTTTCCTTTGTATATCAGAGCATGTTATTGATTGCTATACATATATATTTTCATTGATTGCCACACGTTGAAAGCAGCCATCATCTGTTGTAGTATTTCATGATATATACAGTGTCAAACGTTCACCATCAACTGTGTATGGAGCCTACTCTTTTGCTTCAAGCCTTTACCAGAATTGCAAAGGAAAAAATTATAATTTGAAGGGAGAAATTTTAATTTTTCACTTTTACTTTTCTCTTCAAAGCTCATTTTCAGCTGTTGGTTGTACACACTCATTGTCTCTTTTACACTTTCACTGCCGTTGGTGATTTGACCCTTCCAAAATTTGATGTTGCATGCAATCTCAACGGTTTTTTATCTTAAAGTTTTAGCACAGGTCCATTGATTTTAAAGTAACAATGTTGTACCCAATTTTCAAAATTAATCTGAACAATAAAAAAAAAAAGCACTGTGATTGAAAATGTCCACCCCCTAAAATATAAAAATATTTAAATTAAAAAATCAAAAAATAAGAATTAAAAAAAAAAATATTTAAAAAAAGAGTAACAAATGTACCCTTAATTGTTTTCAAATGTTACAGCCAAAATGCACCAGAAGGTGTGATTCCATGTCTTTTAAAGAGGCATGTTCCCCGTATTCCAGAGGGCGTTCAAAATACGTACCCGCTGGCGGACGGTGCTAGCTGCCTATTGACACCAACAGAATACGGCTCTTACGCAGATGGCATGTTCCGAATGCCCGGACAATACCGATTATCGCATACATGTGCCGAAGTAATGCCAATCGCAGTTCGGCTCTAAGATTCGGCTGCTGTTTCCGCCCACTTTCGTGACGTCGCGATCGTCAGCGATCAGCTGGCTTGGCGAAGGCAGGCCAGGCCGCGCGTACTTTGATTGACAGCTGTATGCAAATTAGAAGTCGATCTTCGGAACCAAGATGGCGATGACCAGAGCAGCGCAACTACACTGCGGGGACGATGCTCCTTTAAGAGTTTGAGCTCCTCCCTTCTCACAGAATAATACATCCCCCCACCCCCCCCCCCCAGCCCTAAGTCTACATTTAAAGAGATAACGAGATATGATAAAATGACCTGTAGCAAGCTTGCAATAATTCTAAACAAAGTTACATACAGTACAATGTAGAATTCACCATTCTAAGCTGGAACATGAGCTATGTACACGTCATGCAAACATTTCAGGGATTTTCCCAGGCTGCTATGCATGGTGCAATGACCAATTTACTCCAAAAAACATCCTCTTCAAACCTACAATGTGAAGCAAATACCACAGTTGATATTATTACTTCCTTATCAACTTTACCCCAAATATTACCAGCTGCGGCAAATCTAACAGACAATGTGGAATAAAGATAATGCCCTAGGGCCCATGCAGGCATAAAGCATATCAAAATCAATACATGAGTTTTTGTTTTTCCTACATGTAAGGTTTTGATACAGTATACATGACATGTACAGTTAACGACTTAATTATTCATACCCCTTGTAAATTTGCTGTGTTTTTGTGTTTTTTTTGGAACTCAAAGAGTGGAACGTGGACTGCTTGAATTAGAGCCTTTGTTGAATACTTTCTGATGTAAGCGTTGATGTGTCACATTCTCAAGAAAAATAAATCAAGACAAATCAATTTTTCACAAACATGTACTTCAAAAATTACAAAACTTGGTAAGGGTATGAGCAATTTAATTGTTGACTGTATGTGCGTGTAAATAACATGTTTTTACTGCTTTGTAAAAAGAATTTTCATACTTTGTATCCTGTTTATGGGGCACTTCCTCGAAAGAAAGATAAGCAAATAACAGTGAACCAATTCCATATCGCTATCAATATCTCTGTCACGATATACACATACATGTACCCTGTACTTTGAAACTGTATGTTTTGTAATATATCCTGTTACTATGGGTAAAGGTAGATTCCCTTTGTGTGCATCCTAGCTGGCTGGCATGGCAGGGATAGATCCATCAATCATACATGTACCTTCGCTTTCCTGAAAATGAAACAGGAAAATGATCGTCTAGCTCCTCTGTACCTACGCACATGCCTTCTATCTATCTACAGTGTACATGGGTTTCAGGTATTACTGTTCTTCCATGAAACCTGGTAGACTGAAGCAAACCAAGTGAAAATGTACAAAATTGATCAAGATCTGCATATTAACTTAAAGGTATAGACCAGTTCTGGTCATGCGATTGCATTGTGAAAGAAACGTTGTAGAATCAATCAGAAAATGTTGATCATCTAGCATATAAGTATTGGTGTGTACTGGTTCTGGAATCATCAAAATGATAAGAAATTTGGCCCAGTCTTCGTAAAGTTACAAGCACTGTACACAGAAAGATGTATGTGGGACTACGCACACGTGCGCGACACATGCGTTTATCTCTCACAGTCTAATAGATAAACTAATTTACCAAATATATCAATTAGTAGGCGGTTTCCCAGCAAAAATGTTATCATCATTTATTAGTCAAAACATATTCTTTCACATGATTAGTAATAAAGTGCTTCCATTTCATTTTTTGAAATTGGGGTGTTTCCAATACTGGTCTTTACCTCTAAAAATAGGAAGGAAAAAAAAATGGATTTTTGAAGTTGTCATCAGTGAAACACAAATTGGCAACCCTGTGACTTATCTTGCGAACTCCTCTCCAATTCGCTCTGTACAGAAAATGTCATAAACTTCCATTTTTTATAGTTACTGATGACGGAATAGATTTGTTTCAAACAGGGATTGTATAAAAACATATTTGCAATTTATTATATTGAGAGTGAATGTATATGATTGGAAATTTTCTTACAGAAAAATAAGATTTTTTTTTTTAAAGTCTATTTAGTACAAGGCAAATGAGAGGAGGCCTTGCAAGATATGCCACTGCATGAGTTGCCAATTTGTGTTTAATCTAAATCAGATTTTGCTCAAATTTTTGACAATTTGTTTCTCTCATTTTTCTGTTTCTATTGAGACCAACCTAATATCAGGGTGAACATCCCCTTTAAGGATAAATTCTTATCTTTCACAATCTAAATGGCATTTAATTCAAGTACAGTAGATACTGTATACATGTATGCCCGGTCACAGACAAAGTCACGGCAACGACAGAACTGACTGAACTAAAATGTTACATTATCAAGGGTATGTTTATGCTCAACTTTTTCTGGCCAGAATCAGGCATCTGTTACGCGTTTAGTTCAAAACACGGCTGCGTCCTTTCTCATTTTTGTAGAATCACCGAAAAACGGCGATCATGATCGCCGATCGGAAACTCACAAAAAGGTGCATTTACGATCGGCGATGCTGCGAAATCAGCGATTCTGGGAAGCATAAACGCACAATCACTTGTAAACACGTTTAAATGGGGTCAACGCACTGACCTCTAGTGGGTCTACGTAGCATGCGCAGTGCAGGTTTGCGAATCCAGCTGCAAGGCCACCCAGCCAGATTTGCCTGGAGGAGCCAGAGAAGTGAGCATAAACAGTACACCGTGGAACTGCGATTACGATGAGCGTTTATGATGAGCATTTCAGATCGCTCATTCTACCTTCAAAATCAAGCATAAACGCACTCCTAGACACTCAGACAGGCTCAGATTTAAGTTGAACATTGGTCGGTTCGTAGTTTATTTGATTGGGGGATTACGTGCGAATAACACATTTACTATCGCTCTGTTTGCTACCAAAAATATGCAAACAATTCAACCACATTCTGTTCATGTACAAGGAAGTGAGATGAACTATTGTTTGTCTATTGTGATGTTCATTGTTCTGTAATGTCACTATCGACCTTGAAGTGGAGCCGAATTAACATGTTTCTCACATGTGTTTCTTGTCAATAACAACCTGAGATATAGTAGCAAAATAAAGCCATTTACAATGAACACAGCAACAACAATGAAATCAATCAAAATGTTGTGTTAGTTTTCTTGTTTTTGAACTAAATGTAAATACCATTTAGAGTCCTTGAAAACCTATAAAAAAATAATTGGATTATGCGAATTTTTTTATTTTTTTATTACTCTTTTTTTCTGGGGTGGAGGGGGGGGGGGGGTGTTCTATGAAAGCTACCAAAGTACTCATTACTACTTAAATTTGGTATTTGCTATTAAAATGATCAACTATGAATGCATACTGTATGTTCAATGGTATACTGACAGCCTTTTCACACACAGCTAAAATTCTATAAACATGATTAGTTTAAAGGGCTTTAAAGTAATCACCTGTACATACGACATCATTCACATACAGAAATTTTGTTGCGATCGTTAATCGTTTTGTGATTAACTACTGCTCTTAAAATGCACAGTAGTGCCACTGCCCATTGAAGGTCATGTCATATCAAACAGAGCGCTCGCTCCATCCAGTTTAAACACGTTTAAACATGAAAAACCGTTCACACACAAAATGTCAAGCTCTCTAGATACGAACTTCGTATCTGCAGCCTGCTTTTAGGGGCGTATGAATCGCGACTTTGTATCTATCCCAACATCATATAAACGATGTTCACACAGGGAAAATTTTCTATAAACATGTTTTAAACTGTTGAGTTAAACACGTTTATATTAATCATCTCTAGATACAATGAATTTTAGCTGTGTGTGAAAAGGCTGTGAGTCTTTCTATCCATTAAAAAATGAGCAAACAGATTCTCAAAATTGACAAGAAAAATGATCATCGGAGCATTAAAGGGAAAGTCCACCCCCAAAATAAGTTTGTTTCGATAGAGGCAGAATAATAAGAAAATCAGGTGAGTGAAAGTTTGAGCAAATTCTGAATGAAAATAAGAAAGTTATGAATTATTGAAGTTGTGATCAATCAAATACAAATTGGCAACTCTGTGACTTATTATACGAGCTCTCCTTCATTTGCTTTGTGCATAATATTCCATAAAATCATGTTTTCTTCGTTATTGATGACGGAATATATATATTTGTTCCTTGCAGGGGGAGTATAGAAACATATTTGCAATTATTATATTTAGGGTGCATGTATGGTTGAAATTTTTCTTGAGGGAAAATGAAAATTTTAGATTTTTTTTAGTACTGAGCAAATGGAAGTTGAGCTCGCATGATACGTCATAGAGTTGCCAATTTGTGTTTGATTGATCACAACTTCAAAAATCCTAACTTCCTTATTTTTAATCGGAATTTGCTCAAACTTTCACTGACTTGTTTCTCTCATTTTTCTACTCCTATTAAAACTAACTTAATTTCAGGGTGGACTTCCCCTTTAAATACACTTGGGATACATATATGCAGGCTTGATACACTTCCCCCAGTCAGTAATCATACTGTCATTTATTAGTAATAACAATACATTAAATACATCGCCCATGCTCACAGGGCCCTGAATAATTTGTGAGTGGTTACCTTGGCAACTGAAAATGCTTATTTTCTGACACCACAGGCCGTCAATGTTTATGACTGGGCATAGTGAGCCCATTGATAGCCTGCATGCTGAGGGTAATAGCCACTGCAAAGTCATTTGCAATCTACTCAAGATTTGAGCTGATTTATAATACTAGTATCATAATGTCACAGCTGAACAGGTAATGCCAATCTTTCTCTTTCTCTTTCTCTTTCTTTTTTAAGTTCTCTCTCCTTCCCTCTCTCTCACTCTCTCTCTCCTTCACTCTCCCCCCTCCCCCCCCCCCCTCTCTCTCTCTCTCTCTCTCTCTCATTACCACTGACCAGTACCCCACCATTTTTGTTAAAGGTAATACAAAGTTTTGGTATGGGGTCATGAATTTGGTTCAAATTAACATATTAGAAGCATATGCTATCCTACAACATTCAGTGATCGTTGTTGCGGTTGAAATCAAGTCTAAAGTTATGAAATTGTAAATAATAAACTCTTTATGTTGTATAGCTCCCTCTCAAGGCCAATATATTAATTAAGCTGCAAAACAATGTTTCTTGACTTAAATCGACCGATTAGTTATTCTGTTTGGAAATTATATATTACAGCTACATATTCTGAGATTTTCATGTTCGCAGCTACCATTGTACGGCCGTAGGCGCTATTTGAAATTTATTCAAATTTTACTGGGAGCACGGGTAAATTTTTATATTCAATTTTTCTCAAAAGCAGAAGTGTTTTAGGGGCTAAATTTTCTCATGCTTATAATACATCCACAGGGGCATCCCAATATATAAAAAATTGTAAAGAATCCCTATCCACCCAATTTTCAAAATTTCCCAAAACTTTGTATTACCTTTAAAGCCCTGGTACCACAAATCAGTACAAGCCAACCTTGAACTAAAAATCATGCATGTTTTAATGATAGACCAGGTGTATGTTCCTTGTAAACACAATCAAAGCCCTGTTCAGATATAACGAAGCAAAAACACATATTTAACATTTTTTTTTTTATGATGATGTGATAGTTAATCGTGATGCGACGCTTCACAATTATGACTTGGACCTCGGTGAATACACGCAGCACTTTTTTGGCACGCAGAACTTTGCCATTCATTTACCTGTTAAAAATCTGAGGCGGATTACCTTGTCATATGAGAAGGAGCCTTTATATGACTAGTTTTTCATTTATTTTTCTGCAAAAAAAAGTGTAACGCATATTTTGTAAATCATTGTGTTTTCTGACCAATAAAACTTATCAAGATAAAAAAAAAATAGAATGTTTTTCAATGGAGACATTGTCAGTTAGTTCATCCTGCAGACTGGTGTAATTACTCTCAATATATTCATTCATATTAACATTAGAGAATGTTTTTCAGGTCAGACAGGTAATCAAAATACAATGTATTTTTGCACAAACTTATGCAGCCCGACAAACATGTACAGTGTATCAGGAAGTTCTGAGAAAGAAATGCTCTAAAAACATAATATACAGTACATCAAAATAAATCAAAATAATTCTTCCGCATTTGATTTTATCATGTGTGAGCATCGATCATTTCCAAGAAGTAGAATCCTGTTCTATAATACAATGTATGTAGACCGCTTTCACAATATGATCATTCTTTACAAGAAGTTTCTTTATACAAGTGTTGTTGTACATTTCCTTTAGTTACTTTAAAGCTTATCTGCCATAGTTTACAGGAGGGATTAGACCGCTCTGCAAGGTCACTGGACAGGTGGTTATCTCATCAACTCAGCTCTCAGTTAACATAAGAAAAAGAGGATCATGGGGGACCAATGGTCACCGATTAGGCATTGTTTGTTATAAAGAGGGCGCAAGTAGCTACCAGTAGTGCAGTGTGCCTTTAAACAGGCTATTAACTATATTAGCTACCCCAATTTTATTTTATTTTATGAAGAGGGAAGGCAAAAACTGTCGTGTGAATGACTGCAACCCCAAAATGGGAAACAGGCAAGAATACTCAAGGACACTACATGTACATGTAAATGACATCATTCTATAATCCTTTGTTAGATATTCCATTTTCTGATTAAGTTCATGAATGCACGATAGTGCATCGAATCACAAACAAATGACAGATAACAAGAGCTGGTAATCTGTCAAATTTAATGCACATAAACATTGCAGTGTACATTATACAGTGCACATGTGTTTGTTTATACTGCATGCCTCCAATAGAGCGGAGGTAGGCCCAGCAGAAGACAATACCCCTTTGGTAATAGAAAAGTGATGGTTAAAAGGGATAACAAATAAACTATGAAGGAAAGGGAAGGAAGGGAAAGAGTATAACACTCTCTCTCTCTCTCTCTTCCTACTACTCCCTTCCCCTACTTCTCTTTTCTCTCATGTCTGCCTATCAGTTCAAGGGTTTTGGGTGCAAAATATCCATTCAAAATTGTTTAAATATTGCGTTCAGAGGTTTAGATGGCAAAACTTCAACCTAAATTCGCAAAAGAGCAGAAATATATGCCCAAATGTTCAATGTTGAAGTGCATTCGCGATATCTATCCAGGCCGGATCGATATGATAATTTACCAAATATATACATGTACATGTACATGTAGTAGGCGTTTTCCCAGCAAAATTTGTATCATCACGTATTAGGTAGTCAAAACATATTCTTTCACATGATTGGTAATAAGAGCTTCCATTTCATTTTTTGAGAGGGGGGCCTTTCCGAAACTGGTCTATACCTTTAAAGGGATCGTTTAACAATGTTAAATCTGAGATACACGGTCCTACATGTTATCAGTGTCTGTGATATGGTGTAACGTTGAAGCCCTAAAAAAAATCGCGCTTCAAAATGATCAAGAAGTGCCTCAAAAAAGTAAAAATCTTTGAGTGACCGGTTATACCATACTCGTTTTCCCCAATAGACTGTAGTGTTATGAAAACCGTCAGGCGAACGGTTTTCAAAATTTGTAATTCCAATCATAAATATCTTGATAATCGGACAGGCGATCAGCTTGTAAAAGTCATGGGGTTCCTGACTGACCTAAAGTTTTATAATTATCATTGCATCATGAGCTAAATCCAGAATTTTATTTCAGAATCTGAGACAAAGTTACCGGATCCCTTTAAAGAATTCTTGCACGTAACAGTGTAGACGTACAGTTGTAAATATCTACTGGTATACAACTGACCAGAAGAAAAGCAGGCTTGTGCATGCATGAGGCCCTTTCTAAAATGACAATGTGTTCATACCGTACAGTATACATATAAAGTTGTACATGTACATACATTTAGTAATCGACTTTGCCAATTTAATGATAACATCCTTTGTTGAAAATGATGAAATTTGGTGTAAATATATTTCATTGCAAAAATAGAAGGAAGTACTTCAAATAAAGTACTGGGTGCAAACATTCGAGGAAGGGAAAAAAGACACAAGTGAAAATAATATGATTCTTGTACAGATCCAACAGTAAAAACATCATTTTGGTATCACACAAAAATAGTAAAATATGATATACTGTACAGGTACAGATGTATATGTTATTGTTTGCACATACATTTATACTTCGATGTGATCATTTAGGAATGAAAAAGGGAAAATGGAAAAAATCTTCTACAACAATTTTTGTCCCTTTTCCCCTTTTAATTCCTAAATGATCACTTAAAAAATAGTGAAACAGATTTTGTAAAAATCTGAATGGTGTTGTTTTCAAATGTATACTGGTATGCATACATACATTGTACCTGTACACATACATTTTCATGCACTTCTAAATAGATTAGGAATTATGCACTTGAACATGACAAATAATAATGAAGGATAATAACATGTACAGTGTATGGGCGTGAGGAAAATGTTCATACTCGTGAGCTCAGGCCCAATAAACCATTCAAGCATTCACATCGTCTAGCGCTTAGTCACCGATTAAAGAGCAGCAACCATGTTCTTGATATCAAATAGATATCTAATATCCATCCATTTTCCTTATTTTTTGTTGGTTGTCTGTTAAGCATTAATTTATCATGTAAAGTGCAATGAGCGCTATTTTAATTGGATTTTGTACAACTGTACATAAAAAACATTGTATATATTTTGTTTGTTTGTTGGTTGGTTCTTAATTCAGCGTTTTCAAAATAGAGCAAAATCATATACGGTACATAAAGTAACAATTATTTCTTCATTTGACATGATTATAAATTTTTAAGTACATTCAATAAGATGCATACTGTACAAACACAAATACTTTTCAATGAAAATGAATGTATTTATCATTACAAACGTTGCTTTAAGGAAATTAACCAAATGAAATACCATCCCACTGCTTTAAATGTAAATGTATGCCTATATGTACATGTACATGTATAAAGGCACTGGTACTACAATACTAGTACATGTGTAGGCATATACATGTAGACATAAAAATGAAATACTTGTATGTATTTGTTCCTCCTTTGTTATTTTACTTCCTTTTCCCACAAAAACAACAAAAATATTATCAAATTAAAAATATTCACTATTTGTGTACAATTTCATAACCACATGACAGAGATGCAGAGGTTACAGTCTGGTGACTCTAAAGAGAAGCTTGAATTCTGGTCAAAATGGAAAATAATTCATGATCGTTCCCCTTTTTAAAATTCTTATGAATTCTTATGAATTTCATATACCGGTATTAGTGATTTTAAAATGACAGAATTTCTCTTGAAATGTCATATTCCAATTACGGTACCTAACATAGAACAAATGTTATGTCTGTAGTCCCATTATACCCATATCTGTGTGCAGTGCATTTTTAGATGCAAATTTCAACAAGATTTAGTCACTTTGCTCTTATTTTGAAGGACTCTAAACTTCACAACACACAAATACTATGCAATACAAATTCTTGACTACTGGTAGATTATTTTACGATGCGATCCCATGAACAGAACTGCACTTCATCTTTAACGTCCCCGCTCCTCAAATCAACGGCTCCCTCGCTCGCATCATCCTAACCCAATTGACCCACCCCTCAATGAGATTGTCTGAGGCAATTCCAGATGTGACGGGGAACTCGTCTCATAAATTGGGAGACTGGCTGAGTGGATTCAAAGATGATTCACAGTAATAAAATGGTTTATTGTGTGGCTTCGGCCCTTATCCCTTGCTTACAGGTATGGGTACTGTTTAAAGAGAAAGTTGAGGTTTCGTATTGTGATCACGTTGCTTACATGTAGGGGTAATGTTTAAAGAGAAAGTCGAGGTTTCGTCTTGTGATCACGTTGCTTACATGTAGGGGTAATGTTTAAAGAGAAAGTCGAGGTTTCGTCTTGTGATCACGTTGCTTACATGTAGGGGTAATGTTTAAAGAGAAAGTCAAGGTTTCGTCTTGTGATCACGTTGCTTACATGTAGGGGTAATGTTTAAAGAGAAAGTCGAGGTTTCGTCTTGTGATCACGTTGCTTACATGTAGGGGTAATGTTTAAAGAGAAAGTCAAGGTTTCGTATTGTGATCACGTTGCTTACATGTAGGGGTAATGTTTAAAGAGAAAGTCAAGGTTTCGTCTTGTGATCACGTTGCTTACATGTAGGGGTAATGTTTAAAGAGAAAGTCGAGGTTTCGTCTTGTGATCACGTTGCTTACATGTAGGGGTAATGTTTAAAGAGAAAGTCAAGGTTTCGTCTTGTGATCACGTTGCTTACATGTAGGGGTAATGTTTAAAGAGAAAGTCAAGGTTTCGTATTGTGATCACGTTGCTTACATGTAGGGGTAATGTTTAAAGAGAAAGTCGAGGTTTCGTCTTGTGATCACGTTGCTTACATGTAGGGGTAATGTTTAAAGAGAAAGTCAAGGTTTCGTATTGTGATCACGTTGCTTACATGTAGGGGTAATGTTTAAAGAGAAAGTCGAGGTTTCGTCTTGTGATCACGTTGCTTACATGTAGGGGTAATGTTTAAAGAGAAAGTCGAGGTTTCGTATTGTGATCATGTTGAGAAAAAAACTGCCTTGAAGCAGTTGGGAAATGGTGATGTGTTAAATTAAAATATGGTGTACATGTAGAGGCCTATACTGTTGAGATTTTTTTCAATCATGAAAAATAAAAAAGGAATTAATGCAATCTCACTGAAGAGCATATGCATTCCACACAATAATGTGCCATGAAAGTTTGGTCCAATCACTTCAGCAATCATATTCTGAATATGATTGCATTTAAGAAACAATCCTTTTTAGAGGATACATGTACATTTCAAATTTCCTTCAAACCATCATAAACAGAACAAGAAATCTCACAAATTATATTTCACCTTTAATAGAACTCAACTTTTCCTTTAAATGCAGTAACAATAACACAATTATTGAAAGTTAAACCTATGAACTGGTACTACTGAACTGGTATTTAGATTTTCTGTTTGATATTCAGCAATGTAATACAGATTTCATATAGCCACACAATGAACAATAGATTTTGGTAGACTGGACAGTAGAGATGGGGGGGGGGTCAGGGGGACAGGGGGGTACAGAATACCAAACAGACAGCAGGAAACAGGATAGGAAGTACACTGTATCTCTTCCCAAGGAAAGATAATAGCTGATTCAACAACTACCAGATTGCATTGTAATTGTATCAATCGATCTACATGTACCATGTTCGTCCGTCCATGGTAATACAGTACATGGACCATGCTGACATAGGAATGAGTGTTTGGGAACATCCCATGGAAATGCAAGGTGTCTCTTGGAACAGTATTTGCAGAAATACTCTAGAATAAATAACGGTGAAATGTCCATCATCTGTTGAGAGCCACAAGCCCAGGGACCCATTTCAAAAAGCCTTTTTTCAATGATAAATTACAAAAACAGTGACAAATCTGCTGATAACCAATCAGAAACAAGGATTTCGGTAGCTTATAACAAAAATTGACATTTGTTACTGATGACAAGTTTTGTGAAATGGGGCCCAGAACTGCATTTTATGTCTTGACCCTGCGCACAATAATAATAATAATAATAACAATAATGATATTAATAGAACTACATCACATGTAAAGACATATTAAAGGAACAGTTTACAATTTTGTTATCGATAGTGGGGCTTGGAACCCACCTGGATCTGTTGCTCATAGAATATCAAGATTTAAAGCTAAAGACCAGTTATGGTCATGCAATTGCATAGTGAAAGAAACGTTGTGAAATCGATCAGAAAAGGTTGATCATCTACATGTACATGTAGCATAGATGTACTGCAAGGTTCTGGAATCATCAAAATTATAAGAAATTTGGCCAAGTCTTCATAAAGTTAGAAGCACTGTACACAGAAAGATGTATATGGGACTACACACACATGCGCGACATGTGCATTTGTATCTCTCAACAGTATATAGATATACTAATTTACCAAAAATATCAATTAGTAGGCGGTTTCCCGTCAAAATTGTTATTGTCATGTAATATTCAAAACATATTCTTTCACATGATTGGTAATAAGAGCTTCCATTTCATTTTTTGAAATTGGGGCGTTTCCAATACTGGTCTTTACCTTTAAACTCTAGATATGAGTGGTATCATGCACACATGACACAACCCCTATAAACACTTTCAATTTCATTGCCCCCGTTCATGTTTTTTACGATTCATGAAAGCTGCCATATTGAATTTACCGATGTACAATAATACAGAGAATTCAGCCCAGGCTCGTTTGATTACCGGTACTGTTCTTATAAATGTAAATAAAAAAATCATAATTTTCCAGAATGAATAATATATATATTTAATTATTTATATTGTAAAATTTGTCTGATATTGTTACAATAAAAATATTCATTTGTTGTATTGTTTTGATTGGGTTTGAGCCAAACTTATTTTGATCAGTGCCTAGTACCCAAAAGTATTGACCCTGGCCGCTAATTGCGAGGTTCTGTTCGCTTGTCCAAGTCAGTGAAGTCGTACCCACTATTAAAAAGTCCCAACATGTAGCTATAACACTTCCTACAATAACTCCATTCATGGGTAGAATATTGCAGACCCCCATGTTTTGTCCTAAGACTCCTAACATAAAACACTTATCACTGGAGTCTGCATATAAAACAATTTCTTGTGTGTGAATCCCCTAGCCCTATACCAGTTCATTCATATAAACAAAGGACACAAAAGAAAGATCTCCTTCACCACTCATCTCAATTAATTGGTCCTGGATCTAACCATGGACCCTTTGTGGTAGAGTCCATGGTTTAATAATATAGGTAGACCCTTTTTATTGACCCCTGGTATGACCAGGCCTACTGTGTACTCAATAGATAGGCATGCACTATGAATATGACGGACAAAGAAAGCGGACAAAATATACAGTTCGTCAGGTAGACAAAGGAACATCCCTTCACTGCTATTATGTAAAGATGTGTAAAACAGGTGTCACATGCATATTCACCTGTTCTACACATTTGTACATAATAGCAGTGAAGGGATCTTCCTTTGTCTACCTGAGGAACTGTATATTTTGTCCGCTTTCTTTGTCCGTCATATTCATAGTGATGGGTCTTTTGAGAGTTCTACTCTCTTCTAGACTAGACAAACAATACAAAGCATTGTACAGTGTATGGAAATACTGGAAATACTGGAAATCTCTTGATGCTGTGCTGTTTCTGCGGCCACCTCTGGTTCGAGCTCAATTAGGTTTTGTAATGCACAAAAACATATACCGGTAGGTACATTTTGTTTGAAAATCATCTCTTGTGAGACAGAAAGACATCAATTCTCTGCATAAGAATATGAAATAATGTCCCTATTTAATATGGCCATCTACAAAATGGCAACTTAATTGCTGTCAAAGTTAGATTAATTAATTAATCATGGTCAAGAACACCAACATATGTACATTTCATTTAATAATAATAGCTACCGTAGTTATATAGCGCTTTTCAGGACCGAAGGACCTTTCAAAGCGCCTTACAGATATATTATATGCCTTCTTGTTTATTGTTAACTTGCCCCATGATGAAATTTGTGCTTTGCAATTGTTGTCTCCAGTGGAAAAGGCATTATAATTGCAACTATTACTAATATGACCACTCAGTGGACATCAACAACAAGAACCAACTGGCAAGTTGTCAAGGTTGGATTACCCTTTAATGAGGCATTCTAACCTATTCAAATTAAGTGCTAATTATGTTTAGAGCAATGCACCTGAAGCTCCTCTGCATTTTATGCTCACACTCTGTAGCCTGGGCATCTTATGTGCTATTATGAAGCATGCTCTACACAGCCTCACTCTAATCATGTATAGGCATCTAACCTATTTCATGGTGTTTCAAAATGTAAAGTTGACCACACTAAGAAGGGGGATTGTGCTGACCTTTCTTCTAAAATAGATGTTTTGTCTTTGTTTTCTGTTTCTATCATTTGAGAAGGCCTATATCTACAATTCTTTATTCTTTTTCTGATGTCATTGTTTTTCTTATTAATCTCTTCATCAAATTCTATTTTAATATTCATGAATTGGAATTCATGATACCATGGAGTATTTTTTTTAAAGAACTTTAACTCAAAAATCTTTGTTGAAATTATGTTAGTGAAATCACAAGTAGTCATTTTTATGGGTAAATTTGTATATAACAACTATTTCTCCTACATGTACAGTACTTGATCTACACTTCTTCTTGATGTTGAGATCACATTATGTGCATCCATTTTTTCGTTTACATTTCCTACAAATTAATGCTCATGATAGCTCACTAAACTCACACAGTATCTGATAGAAAGTCATCAATATAGGATTAATGAGATAGGCTTTCATAGAGCTCACTCACGTCACCTGACATCCTATATAGCCTACTTCCATTGTCACAGCCTGAAGCCATGTTTAACAAATTAATTCCAGTGAGAAAAGGATAATCATATTACGCTTTCAGGGTATGATCTAAAGTACACAGTGTATCTTTTATTATGTTTTTACAATAAATTGTCAATGGATTAATGATGATCAATCATCAATGGCAATGATATAGCAGTGAGGTTAGTGATGGTGGTGACAAGGGTGACAAGGGTGATAAGGGTGATAATGGTGGTGGTGGTGGTGGTGGTGGTGGTGCTGATAGTGGTAATGGTGGTGGTGATGACAATGGTGGTAGTAGTTAGGCCTGAGTCATCACGGGTTTTGCCGAACCCGGGTTTGACTTGAAAATTTCGGGCGGGGACCGGGTACCCGAAATTTTCACCACTGCGCTGACACTAAAAATCGTGTGCATGCAGCGGCGGGAGTTAGACTAAGTTGCTGTTCTAATAATGCGACGGAAAAGACAGTTACTGCTTTCAAAACAATAAAATAATCAATGGAATTAAATTAAGATGCTTTAAAAAATAAATGGATATCGTTTCAGTTGACGGTAGGTGTTTTTATCGCTCTAAAATTGAGGCTGCAAGAAAGGAATCACGCTTCGTGGTACCGATCGAGTGCGTTCAGAAACGGAAGTGGAAATAGATCTATGACCCACTGAAGACAGAGCAAGAAAATGCCACACACAAGACTAAAATATTGATCAGACTATTGCAATTAAATCGTAATACTATAGGCATTAATTTAATTGTCAAAATATATCCACAACATAATGGTTTACCCTTGATAGTTTGATGAAGGAAAATAAATTAAAGCTCTTAATTGAAATAACATCGAAGTGCCTTTCGTTCGTTCTAAAAATGCGTGTATAACGGCAAGCAGAAGTTACGAGTCAAGCTTGATATGCACGTTTACATCCCTACACCGTCATCCGACCTGATCGGAACAATAAGCATTAAACTAATTAAAAAACATCACGGAAGACTTTAAGGGACTCCAATTCAACAAAATTACCGTAAAATAATTATTTGCTTTGACAAATAATACTATAGATATTCATAATATCTTACAGAAATAATGATATTTCATGAGCTACGTACTCGATATCGAGTTCAGCTAGCCATCATTTTGAAATGAGACGTAGTTGTCATGCAGTAGACTGTAGAGGGCAGTATGCAGAAGAGAGAGGAAAAAGCGCGGGCCTGAGATCACGTGATATTCACGTGACTATTACGTGATTTTTTTTCCCTCTCTAGCTGCGAGCTGCCGCATTCTGCGCTGCATGCATGACAACTACGTCTCATTTCAAAATGATGGCTAGCTGAACTCGATATCGAGTACGTAGCTCATGAAATATCATTATTTCTGTAAGATATTGTGAATATCTATAGTATTATTTGTCAAAGCAAATAATTATTTTACGGTAATTTTGTTGAATTGGAGTCCCTTAAAGTCTTACGTGATGTTTTTTAATTGGTTTAATGCTTATTGTTCCGATCAGGTCGGATGACGGTGTAGGGATTTAAACGTGCATATCAAGCTTGACTCGTAACTTCTGCTTGCCGTTATACATGTACACGCATTTTTTAGAACGAACGAAAGGCACTTCGATGTTATTTCAAGAGCTCTAATTTATTTTCCTTCAAACTATCAAGGATAAACCATTATGTTGTGGATATATTTTGACAATTAAATTAATGCCTTTAGTATTACGATTTAATTGCAATAGTCTGATCAATATTTTAGTCTTGTGTGTGGCATTTTCTTGCTCTGTCTTCAGTGGGTCATAGATCTATTTCCACTTCCGTTTCTGAACGCACTCGATCGGTACCACGAAGCGTGATTCCTTTCTTGCAGCCTCAATTTTAGAGCGATAAAAACACCTACCGTCAACTGAAACAATATCCATTTATTTCTAAAGCATATTTATTTGATTATATTGAAATATAAGTTTGTGAATTCCATATTTTTAGTTCTATATAATATTTCAAAATATCAGTGTGAAATTTTAATTTTGAAAAACCCGAAACCCGAAAACCAAAAACCGGGTTTCAGCTCGACGGTCGGGGCCCGGGCGGGGACCCGTTTCAACTCAGGCCTAGTAGTAGTAATGGTGGTAGCAATGGTGGTGGTAATACTTGTGGTGATGGTGGTAGTGATGATTGTGGTAGTGATGATGATGGCGGTGACGATTTTAGTGGCGGTGATGTTGAAAATGGTGGTGGTGGTGATGTTGATGGTGGTGGTGATGGTGGTGATGATGATGGTGATAACGGCAGTGGTGATGACAATGGTGGTAGTAGTAATGGTGGTAGTAATGGTGGTGGTGATAGTTGTGGTGATGGTGGTAGTGATGATTGTGGTAGTGATGATGATGGCGGTGATGATTTTAGTGGCGGTGATGTTGAAAATGGTGGTGGTGGTGATGTTGATGGTGGTGGTGATGGTGGTAATGACAACGGTGGTAGTAATGGTGGTGGTGATGATGATGGCGGTGATGATTTTAGTGGCGGTGGTGTTGAAAATGGTGATGCTGATGGTGGTGGTGATGGTGGTGATGATGATGGTGATAATGACAGTGGTGATGTCGGATGGTAGTGGTAATAATGGTGGTGATGGGGGTGATGATGGTTGTGGTGGTGGTGGTGATGATAGTTATGGTGGTGGTGGTGGTGATGATGGTTGTGGTGGTGGTAGTGGTGGTGATGGTGGTGTTGGTGATGGTGACATTGTGAAGGTGGTGGTGATGTTGATGAATGTGATGATAATGGTGGTGGTAGTGGTGATGATGGTTTTGGCGGATGCCTGGGTTATTGTGGTACCCGGTATATGAAATTCCATTATTAAGTAATAAAGCTTATAAGGGTTGGTGAAGGCAAATAGTACAGTGTAGGTTCTATGTGAATGAAATTGTAATGAAATCAAATGACCTCCAGGAATAAGAAGAAGACTAATCACACATGGTCACTTATTTCCAATCAATATTATTACATTTTCTAAAATATCTCACAATCAAACTCTTTTCATTTTTTATCACCGTCGTCACCATTCACCGTCATCATTCCCACTACTACCACCAAGCTTCCAATCATAATCATGATCCTAATTAGAATCCTCTTCCTGATCATCATCATCACACACATCATTATCTGTATCATCAAACTGATCCCCCTCCCTTCTCTTCATTATCATCATCATCATCATCGCCACCACACCACCACCACTACCAATATTACCACCACCACCACAACTACTACTACCATCAACATCATCAATCATATTCATGAAACACTGCACTCGTCCTTGGCCTAGGTTCGTACTCCGGATTCACCAGGCTAGCACACTGAGCTGAGCTGAGCTGAGCTGGAGTCTGTATTGATTTGCTAAGCCCACCTCCCAGGGCAGGTAAGGTCACCGGCTTGCAGGCGACCGAAGTTGGAACGCCCAGGACATTCACGAGATCTAAAAACGATCTCCAGCACTTATAACATGAACCCAATCCACAAAACCCAAGGATTTAGGTAGAATAACTTGCATTCTACGGAAAATCTCACCTCAAACCTCGGTAAACTGCTGAACAACGACGTTCCCGAGCTGAAAGAGATGGCCCCACGTCGCTCCAGTACGTGTGATGGTACATGACGGTCCAGAGGTAGGGTAGGCAATTCATGGCACATAGCCATTGCTCTACTCGCACTCCTCCTGCAGGCCACCTCGAGAGCGAGCATCAAAGCAGTCTAATTTGCAGCTCTTTTATCACTCTCCAGACCTTCCTTCGAAGCTCTGCAAGCCTCTTCTCATAATGATCCACAAATGATGAAGGTTAATTCCGCAATAATATGGTAGCGTAATAATGTCCTTCTCAATCAATGATATACATGTACGACTTGAAATACAAATCACTCAGTACAGCACATCGCTCTATTCAGATCAGAATTCGAGACCACATTGTGCGTGGAAAATGCTAGTGCCATTATGGTGTGTGTATTGCATGCTGCTTACAATCATGTGCATTAGACACACTCGCGTCTACACACACCGCAGTCTGAACAAGGAAAACCCCTTTTTCCATTCGGTTGTGTTTTTGTGTATTAGCATAATAACTGCGTCAAGAATGAATAAAAAGCAATATTCGTAATATCCTATAGGGGCATTTCCTAAATTTTACAAAAAGTTCATGAAATGTAGAAAGGAACGGAATGGCAATATGACAAATCCGCATTATAAAATCATGATCCGTTGAGGCAAATTGCTGCGTGGGTTATTTGTTGTGCATGTATCTGAGCCTGACTATAGTTATAGTCAAATTACTAATTAGTTTTAGATAATTATATTAAGTAGGCATATACTTTGGATTTACCTTAGTAAATGAAAAATGTTGCTGTTATTGCAATTTTAATTGTCATGTTTCGTCAAAATGCATCAATTATTTTTACTACTTCTGGGCTTTTCTGTTCTTTGGTATAGCCGCGGGCTTTTTTGTATTACGTATACCAAGGTTCTCTTTTCTTTAATTGGTTTCCTTGCAATTACTCTTTCTTTCCCCAAAGTAGCTCTAAAATAAGCACTGATCCTTTTATATAATTTATGTTCATTTGGTTATGCTGAGGAAAGCACAGAACTTTTCCCTTATTTCATAATTGTTAAAGCTAAGTTTAGTAAAAACATGCCTCAGTCGGATGCTTTGGTAAATACCTTATGTTTATTAAGATATCCTAATGTATATCTGCATTAGTTAGGACCTACATAATACAAGCTTTGCTTTTTAGTAAATCCCCACTTTATTTAGCTTTTTTCAATGTAATTATCATACTTATGATTGTATCTTTTGTTATAACTATTACCATATAGAGAATCTTTATTGTATGATTAGTTATAATTATTATTATGTTCAATTATGTTATTTTCGATAATGTGAAAATAAATAAATTTGAAACTTAAACTTAAAGGGGGGGGGGGCTCATCGTCAGTACTCAGTACGTCAGTACATTTTTACAGAGAGTACCTTATTTATAACAATCTAAAAAAACCGTGTCCCCGCCCCAATCCTTTTTTAAAACTGGATAATATTTATAAAGGACTCACTTTTTTATATAAAAAACAGTGGTACCTCTGTCCTCTCCTCTCCTCTTCTCTCTCTCTCTCTCTCTCTCTCCCTCCCCCTCTCTCTCTCTCTCCCCCCCTCTCTCTCTCTCTCTCTCTCTCTCTCCCTCTCTCTCTCTCTCTCTCTCTATCTATATAACATTCTTCTTCTTTTTTTATCCCGAAATCTCGTTTGAGAAAAAACAGATTCTGAACGGTCTTCGGCAAGCAATCCATTCAGATAATAATAATAATAATAATAATAATAATATTCAGTTTTTATATAGCGCTTAATACAATGTCTCTAAGCGCTTTACAAATATACTATTACCCCGGTCATTGGATTCAGTGCTTGCCCGCACACACTGTGTGCACAATCTCCACTCCCTGGGGAGCATTCCAGCCGGGTGTTACTTGACGCTCACAAGCTGATTTGAGCCCCCCCCCCCCTCCCCACGCACACATGATTCGGGGGGGAGTCACCCGAACTTCTATTTATATCTCAATATATTCGATGATCTGCTTATTCATTTGATAATACCCCAAAACAAGTGCAGCAATTTAAAGTTTTTTTTAATTGATATTTTATATTTGACATTTGTATCGTAGCGTATAGGCCTTTTTATGATAATCTTCAATGAGGAAATACATATGAACTTTGTATGAACCATATATCCGTCAGAAACAATTATGATGGTCACTGTAATCAGATACCATGACAAGTACAGTACTATTTCACAATAATAAAACAAACAATAATAATAATAATGTTAATTCGTTCCGCAAGTCCCCTCTGCAAATATTAATACAGTAATTTGATCAATCATGCCATTTAATTATACACTCGGGACGTTTCCTCATCAGAAGTGTCTCAATTAATTTCAACTTGTTTCCATGAATCGAATAAAACCACTAACAACCTTATATAGATAAAACGAAGCAATACAAATCAAATTTGTAGGGGAGTAAGAGAGATTAATATACCTTATATCAATGACCAATCCTGAAAACAAATAGGAAACATTTAAATAAGTATCATGTACAATTTGTGTAACTTGTTATGTTTAAACGATTGTACACAAGATCAAATACTAATACATAAAAAAGAAACAACCATTATAAATGAGAGAGAGAGAGAGAGAGAGAGAGAGGGGGGGTGAGAGGTTGTGTGGGAGAGGGAGGGGTTCAAAGATTAAACAGATTAAAGTAAAATTTTCTTTAAAAAAAAGAAAATGTGGGACAACCTTTGATTCCTTCTGGTACAGAGAATTTTATCTTTTAAAGCCCAACTGTCCTACTTGTAGCTACTTCCTCCCTCTATAAAACAATGCCTAATCGGTGACCATTGGTCCCCCATGATCCTCTATTTATTATGTTAATTGAGAGCTGAGTTGATGAGATAGCCACCTGTCAGTGAACATACTGGGTGGTCTAATCCCTCCTAACCACACTAGTAGAGCCAGCATTAAGTCCTTCATATTTGAAAGTACGACGTGAGAACCGATATTCTATTTTATTCGAGATTAAAGGCACACTGTCCTACTTGTAGCTACTTGCTCCCTCTATATAGAAAACTTCCCCAATCGGTGCCTGTTGGTCCCCCATGATCCTCTTTTTCTTATGTTAAATGAGAGCTGAGTTAATGAGATAGCCACCTGTCACAGTGACCTCGCTGGCTCGCTGGGCGGTCTAATCCCTTCTTGCTGAAGTAGTAAAGCCTACCTTTAAAGGGAAAGTCCACCCCCAAAATAAGTTTGTTTTAATAGGAGTAGAAAAATGAGAGAAACAAGTCAGTGAAAGTTTGAGCAAATTCCGATTAAAAATAAGGAAGTTAGGATTTTTGAAGTTGTGATCAATCAAACACAAATTGGCAACTCTATGACGTATCATGCGAGCTCAACTTCCATTTGCTCAGTACTAAAAAAATCTAAAATTTTCATTTTCCCTCAAGAAAAATTTCAACCATACATGCACCCTAAATATAATAATTGCAAATATGTTTCTATACTCCCCCTGCAAGGAACAAATATATATTCCGTCATCAATAACGAAGAAAACATGATTTTATGGAATATTATGCACAAAGCAAATGAAGGAGAGCTCGTATAATAAGTCACAGAGTTGCCAAATTGTATTTGATTGATCACAACTTCAATAATTCATAACTTTCTTATTTTCATTCAGAATTTGCTCAAACTTTCAATCACCTGATTTTCTTATTATTCTGCCTCTATCGAAACAAACTTATTTTGGGGGTGGACTTTCCCTTTAAAGGTATCATTGTTAGCTTTTCTCGTAAAATGTCCGTTTGCTGAGAGAAGAGATAAGGGAAGCACAGATGAGCAATAATGGAATAAACTCAACAATGTGTCACCCATTAGCAGATGAGAATAGTATGATTAACGAAACGTAAGTGCACCTTATAAAATATGGCAGGTTGGATAAACTAAATATTATGTATTGTTATCTACTGCAGACGACGGAGTGCAAGGTGATCGTTACATTCTCAATTAAAGATCAACTCCAGTTCTGGTCAAAAAAAGAAAATTAATTCTCACATAATCACACGAAACTTACACTGAATGTTCAAGATTACAAATAAATGACATGTGCCAAACAATTTTGGAAGAAAATGTATACTGGCTGAGTAATGAGCATAGAAACACAAGGAAATCAAGGTAGTACTAGCCCCGACACCATGTGTGTTGTCCCATATATAGCTTTCTGTGTACCGTGCTTGTTACTTTACCAAGACTCGGCCAAATTTATGGTGATTTTGATGACTCCAGAACCTAGCAGTGCACACCAATACCTACATGCTATATGATCAACTGTTTCTGATCCATTCCACACCTTTTCTTTCACAATGCAATCGCATGACCATAACTGGAGTTTATCTTAAGTAGGAGAGAAAATCCACTTTTTAAAAATAAATAATCAAGGGCTTATTTCGAATCACCGGGTAATAGGGTTTCACAAAGTGTAGGCTAAATTGAATCAGGCCATTTGAAGATGATGGGGGGGGGGTTATTTCACAAACATTACCCCCGACATTTCGTGAAATAAAGTCCCATTTGCAGGCCAAATAAATGAAAAGCTTAAATTCCAACGGCATTCGAAAGATAATACTAATTTAGAACTTCCCTTAAAACGAAAGGGCTTGAAAAAATCTTTCTGTTGGAAAATAAAGACCGTTTGTTGCCTAATCGATTTTAGGGATTGCAGTCCTTTTATTAAATAGTCTGATGTTTAGACCATTGTACCAAATGGACGTACGTTCTGTGCTGCGCAAAGATTCAATCAGTTTAAAGTTGACCATTACAAGAAGTGGGTTATTGATGGAGACAAACACTCATGTACCCTTTACAGCTCATTTTGTGTATAATTGTTATCACCGAAGAAAAAAAGAAGCCGGTCAGTCACTCAAAAGTGCGACTGACAGTAGTGTCTAGAAAGTAAACGGGTTTCCTTGCATAAATTGAATACTAGGACACTGCTAACGTTTTAATTTCACATATAGGACATAGGCCTACGTGACATATTCATAATTTATGCACAGTTCTACATAATTTGATGTTGGCTGCAAGGTCGGGTATTAAACGCGACCACCCGACTCGACGCGATGACCGGATGATTCCATGATTCTAAGTATTCTTTCTCAAACCCTCTATCGCTGGCTTTTTTTGCCTTTGAGACCCCCTCAATCCGGAACACTGCTCAATGTACCCCCTTTCTATGATATTCAAGATGTTTTATAGCCCCTTTTTTAAATTTCTAAGGAGTCCAAAGAGAAAGAGATAGAAAAACACTCCCTTTTTAATGTTTTATAACCCCTTTGAAAATTTCTCAGGAATCCAAAGAGAGAGAGAGATTAAAAAAACACCCCCTTTAAACAAAATCTCCGGGTGAAAAGTATTCTTGGGCCGGACTTTGTCGCGCGATTTTTACCGGAGATTTTGGGAACGCGAATGCGGTCCCTCCGAGGGGGGGGGGGGGGGGGGGGGGGGGGGGGGGGGGGGGGGGGGGGGGGGGGGGAGGGGGGGGGGGGTTGGCAAGGCATTCTTTACCAAGTCCCTCGGGAATTAAAGCCGTCCGTCTCCTAGGGGCTAACTGACAAACATAATTATACACAATCATGCTTTCTTAGCAGTCAGGTATAACAACCCAAACAATGATATTACGCGTATGGGTACATTTTCGTCGAAGGAGGCAATTTTTAAAAATTGCTCGAATATCCTTTTAACATTTTAGTTTAGTGTCATACAAAATAAGAGAAGGAAAATATAAGGAAAACACCTAGTTACTATACGTATAAAACAGTGATTACCCCTATATCTACGCTAGGGGCGGATCCAGCCGGCGGCAGGGAAGGGGGCCAAAGAGGGGGACCAATTCGTGAGAAAATATTTAGTGGCGAAACAGCCAGCCGGTGAATAAGCGGGGAGGGGGGGGGATTAAAGTAAGGAGCACTTTTTTTTTGCCCCCGAAAATTTGAAAAATCCGCACCACCCCCCCCCCCCCCCTTGAGGCCCAGGGGAGGGGGCCCGTCACCAAATAAAGGTAAAATTAACGTGTTTTTTACCTGTTTTTTCCCTCCCTGGATCCGCCACTGATCTACGCAACTGCATAGAAAGGACCTTTCATGACAATGTCAGTAATAAAACTTGTTCTAAGGTAATATCTGACATACGTCTTTCATTGCTATACACAGTTAAAATTTTTGTGAACAAGTTGTTTAAAAGTTTAAAAACTCTTGATTAACGGGTGACCTGATCTAAGAGTTGTTTAAAATGTTAAGCAACTCGAGTTGTTTAAAGTTTAAACACTTAGTTGATCAACATTTTGAACAACTTGTTTAAAATCACAATTTAAACAACCGGTGTTGTTTAAAGACGGTTGTTTAAAACGGAGCTGTTGTTCAGTGGAGGTTGTTTACACCAACTGGGTTGTTTAAAGAAAGTTGTTTAAAAAGGAGCTGTTGTTCAGTGGGGGTTGTTTACACCAACTGGGTTGTTTAAAGAAAGTTGTTTTAAAACGGAGCTGTTGTTCAGTGGGGGTTGTTTACACCAACTGGGTTGTTTAAAGAAAGTTGTTTAAAAAGAAGCTGTTGTTCAGTGGGGGTTGTTTACACCAACTGGGTTGCTTAAAGAAAGTTGTTTAAAATGGAGCTGTTGTTCAGTTGGGGTTGTTTAAACTACTGGGTTGTTTAAAGAAAGTTGTTTAAAAAGGAGCTGTTGTTCAGTGGGGGTTGTTTACAACAAAAGGGTTGTATAATGGGGTATAATTTGGGTTTGATACTCTGAATAAGTGCACCACTACTTCTGGGTCTCTATATAGGTATATGAAGACTAGGGTAATTCTGCAATTCATGAATTAGCGCCAAAACATGAGCGCGCATGCACGCACGTATAAACTGCATAATATAGGGATGCATGCAATCCCTATGGCAAGGAATTTAGCACACGTTATAACCGAGTGCGCGATCAGTGCCGCACTGCATGACGCGACGATTTTAAGTCTACCTGTATTCTGACATTTGCGTACAGATACCGAAAATTTTAACTGTGAACTTACGCTAAAAACTTCAAAGTAGTTAATAGAAAAGTGATTTCAATTAAGCCATTGAATCCCCAGTCACTTAGAAGCGCGTCGGTAGCTTGGTCGGCCATGATGTTGTGTTGTGGGTTGGAAAGTAATAACTATTAAGCTAAATAAATGTAAGTATAGAGACAAACAAAATGGAGCCTGCAGAAACACGTGTGGTTGCTTTGGTAGTTTAATCCAGACTCAATGTCCATGTGCTTTTACATATGTATCAATCTGTGTAGTCAGCAAAAGACCCTTGCATACACTTGCATTGTGTGTATGCATCTAATATGAATAACAATGAGCTGTGCCTTAACAGCTGCACTGCATTTCTAAGTGGCATGTCAATTTCAATTGCATGTTAGTTTCAAGGAACCTGTTTCTAAACATAACAATGTGAAATAAAGCCTTTAGCCAACACGCACATGACGTCATATGTAAACAACACTGTCTAAAAGCTCTCGTATAGTAAATATAGCAGTCATTAAATTTTAAACAACGAATGTTTAACAAAATTACTTCTGTTTCGAGCAACATTGTTTACAATTTGATCAACTGTTGTTTAAGATAGTGTACAACTGTAAGTGAACATCACTTTTTTAAACAGCGTTTTTACTGTGTATAATGTAAAAATGGTTGTGTATCTTAATGGTTGCCCCTTAGTATGCCTAAGTTTCTTTCCCGCAAATCACGCATAAAGTTAACATTATTTTAAAACATGATCAATTCATGATACACAAGAAACGCCAAACGTGGAATTTACACACCCAAAAGAAAATAACTTGATTTTACTATTTTTATATTCATTTGAATGATACGTATAATCTCAACCAGGATTTTTCACTGATGGTTAGATACGTCGACGATTTGAAAAGGCATCTTGTGAAAGCACGAAAATTGTTTTTTATATTACTACCTGCATGGAAACAAGCACATGTATCCTAAAAATGATTATGCCTTGAGTGTTTCACCACGTATCTATTAATATTGTGATAATTTGTATATTTATGATATTGTATTCAGTTTCAGTCTGGTTATACATTTTTCACGATGATAAAAACGTCAAAACAAAAAATGGCGATTAGATAGAAAATTTAAACAAACATCATCTTCCTTCTTGAACTTCTAAATAAATGTAAAAATAATGATAACCGGAATGTTAGTGCATTGAACTCTTCAAGTCAGAATCGTACACAATCGCACTACTGGTCTGACGCCCCTATACGATTTCGAACCGATTTAGTCATCTTTGCTCGTTCAAGGAAGTATGAAATACCTTGACATTTAAATTTGATTAATTATATAACTATTCAGATCCTCGATCATTTAAAGTAGATATTCATTGAATTTAATAACTAATTTTATGTTCATTATTGCAAAGTTGAAACTTTGATTCGACAAGGTTATCAAAATTCAATGCTTGAAAACATTCGAAGTATTGATTATTATAAATTACAAAACGCTTAAATACAGCCCCGGCATAGCACCTGAAGAGCTCTCCGAACGCTGCTGAGATGTGTGAGATCACAGTATGGACATGATTTGCACAAGCAGACGATGTCCCATGACATCTCACACATTGAGTGCCTGTGTTTTCATCTTCTCTTGAGTTCTTTCTCTTACTTCACTACCGTCAGGCTAAATGTATAATCTATTGCATCACTCTAAACCCCGCGCATGGTTTTATTTTGATGACAAATGCAGCGATACAAAAATAAAGGAATCTGTCACTTGTAAACAAAATAAGACGCCATTGTATATTCAGCTGCACACACCCCGGTATGTTCGGCGTTCTAAGAGGGAACACATGCCGTCCTTAGTATCATTTCGGGGGGGGGGGGGGTCAATTTGAAAGTCTGGTTTCTTTGATTGTTAATTAACCCCTATTCTGTGTATTTACAAGCAAAAGATTTTAGTCATCAGAATCGGGTCATATCCCCTTTTGAATGGTTTGACATGCCATTACATATTTTATATACACTACACTCATTATGATTTAACAAATAATAGCTTTGCAATTATGTTCATTCTTTATGGGATGTCGTCTGCTTGGGCAGTATTGGTCCATATAGTGACATCAAACATCGTTATTTTTTTTCCGGCGAATCTCTCGTATATCCCAGCTGCTATATGGAGGTGCTTGTATTTGTATTTTTTATAAATCACCCGATTATGTAGTTGACCTAAAGCTTGTACGATGGCCATCTGTAATCTATTTAATTCAGAAATGAAAAGCATACAAACTTGGTTTACAGCCAATAAACTCTACATTAATCGCGATAAAACATGTTATATGATATTTAAGAGTAGGAATTGTAGAATACAAGATAATGTAATAAATATTGAACTTAATGATCTAAGTATAAAGAGAGAAACCAGTACTAAATTTCTTGGAGTAATCATTGACGAAAATTTGAACTGGAAGGAACATGTTAATTACATTGCTTTAAAAATATCTAAATCCATTGGAGTCTTTAATATTTTAAAACACATTTTACCACTGAAGATTTTAACAAATTTGTATAACTGTATGATTCTATCACATTTTATGTATTCTAATATTGTATGGGGCGTTGCTCATTTTATTTATCACAAAAATTGTTTTTACTACAGAAACGTGCAATACGAGCAATTACCAAATCAAACTATTTAGCACATACCCAACAATTATTTAAAAAGTTAAAAATATTGAATATATTTGATATAAATAAATTACAACTAGCAGCGTTTATGTTTTCTTACTCTAAACAACTATTGCCCAATAACTTTCATGACTATTTCGAATATAATTGCAACATCAATAAATATAAAACAAGAAATTCCAATAAAATGTATGTACCTTTTTATATTTTTAACTTTTCAAGAACTACAGTAAGTTTTAAAGGCCCACAGCTTTGGAATGAGTTGCCAAACGTATTAAAAGAAATATCCACTGTTTTTACATTCAGGAAAAAATATAAATGTTATCTTCTTAACTGTGAGTAGTTTTATTTGATCTAATTGCCTTTTATGTGATTTATGTAAATAATTATGTTGTGTTTTTTATGTGATTATGCTATGTTATATTATCTGTTTGTTTGATTGTTTTTATTTTTTATATTTTGTATAATGTATTTCTCTTGAAGGGTGGAAATATAGGGGATCAACCTTGACAGGCCAATGGCCTTTGTTGATCCCCCACATCCTCCACCCTTCATCCTTATTTCATCAGTACAATGTAAATGAATGTTTTTTGTATGTATTTATATTGTTTTAAATGATGATTTGTTTGTATATCTTTTAATGTGTTTTTTTAAAGAGATGTGAAATAAAATTGAATACTTGAATACTTGAATACCAGTTTCTAGTGATACATTTAGTTGACATATTTGTGATTTTCTTTGAATGTCACCTTTAAGTGTTTTTTTTACATGTTTGAATGTTCGTATCAAATGGGAAGAGAAAGGGAGGAGAGAGAGGTAGGAGAGAAAGGGAGGAGAGGTTTTGAGAGAGAGAGAGAGAGAGAGAGAGAGAGAGGGAGAAAGAGAGAGGGAGAGAGAGAAAGGGAGAATGATGATGAGAGGGAAATTAAAGATTGTTAAATAGGCAGAGATCGAGATTTATAAAATATAGGTAGAGAGGTTGAGAGAGAGAGAGAGAGAGAAAGAGAGAGGGAGAGAGAGAAAGGGAGAATGATGATGAGAGGGATTATTAAAGATTGTTAAATAGGCAGAGATCGAGATTTATAAAATATAGGTAGAGAGGTTGAGAGAGAGAGAGAGAGAGAGAGAAAGAGAGAGGGGGAGAGAGAAAGGGAGAATGATGATGAGAGGGAAATTAAAGATTGTTAAATAGGCAGAGATCGAGATTCATAAAATATACGTAGAGAGGTTGAGAGAGAGAGAGAGAGAGAGAGAAAGGGAGAATGATGATGAGAGGGAAATTAAAGATTGTTAAATAGGCAGAGATCGAGATTTATAAAATATAGGTAGAGAGGTTGAGAGCGAGAGAGAGAGAGAGAGAGAGAGAGAGAGAAAGAGAGAGGGGGAGAGAGAAAGGGAGAATGATGATGAGAGGGAAATTAAAGATTGTTAAATAGGCAGAGATCGAGATTTATAAAATATAGGTAGAGAGGTTGAGAGAGAGAGAGAGAGAGAGAGAAAGAGAGAGGGGGAGAGAGAAAGGGAGAATGATGATGAGAGGGAAATTAAAGATTGTTAAATAGGCAGAGATCGAGATTCATAAAATATAGGTAGAGAGGTTGAGAGAGAGAGAGAGAGAGAGAGAGAGAGAGAGAGAGAAACGGAGAATGATGATGAGATGGAAATTAAAGATTGGTAAATAGGCAAACAGATATATATAATACACAAATATACAATGACACTCGAGGATCTAGCTGAAACTATTCGCATCGAAGGAACATCAACTAGTACTATTCTCCCGAGGGCCATCGGCCCGGGGGAGAAAAGTATGGCTGTGTGACCAAAGTTCGCGCGTGACCAAAGTTCGCTTTCTCAAAAAATCGGTAAAATTTCGAAAATCTGATATCACCAATGGAAAGAGGATCATAAAATTACCCAGAAACGAAATTTTCTTTGGAATTGGGCGCGAAATTGTGAAAATATTGACAAAAGATCGGCACATTTTGCAGTTATTTGCGTCCGTTCCGAAAATTACCAACTTACCGATAAGGGTCTGGAAATCTTCATTTTGAGAGCAGATATCCTCAAAATTGTAAGTAATAAGTGGTACCGTCTGGTTGTATGATATTTTGCCTTGCAAATTATGAAATTACCTTATTTTGATGGATCGTATTTTTGTATAAATCAGCTGTAAACCCCCGTGCGTGAACTTAGGTCTCGTTGTTTTTATGACTTTTTTAGATGCAGCGCGCATGCACGATCGGACATCGAATTTTTAGATCGCGATATCTCCGAAATCCTTCGACGATAAATGTTGTAGTTGAACCAATTGGTAGTAAAATACTTTGCCGTCCATTTGGTAGTAATTAAAATAAATAAATTTGTGTAGAATATGAGAAAACATGGATCGAATATCACATTTTCTAATTTGTTCTAAAATCTGCGCGAACTTTGGTCACCCCTTCATACTAATGGTCATTTTATATTTGTTTTATATCCCTTCCATCTGTATTATTCCTTGTACACTTCTGTAATAACATGAACCTTATACTCACATTCACATCTACACTCAGATCGAAAAGAAATAAAGAAAATTGCACGGCTCAAATGAAACATTGAAGGATGTAAAAATGTTTAGCTGGCGTTAGTGTAGTGCAGTTATCGCACAGCGTAAATTGCATATAGCTTGAGCGCCGTGACACCGCAGGGGTTGACCGCGCAGAGGCACTTTGAAATCATGTACGCGCTCGCTGGGAAAACGCAGAGTTCAAGAATATGCGTTTTTTTATTGTGAAAAATAAAAAATGAACTATTTCGATCTAGTCGGCAGGAAACGTCTTTTACAGTAAAACTATTTTTTTTTCTTGTTGTGTACACATCTATATATATATATATATATATATATGTAGATTGTAGAGAGTGGTAGAGATTGAAAATGCATTCTTCGGAAATTATAAATGGCTTCAATCAGTTATCACAACAAATGAAGATAAGAAACCTGTCACTAAAACGCAGAAAAAAAAGGATAGTTTTCTCTGAACTCTACTGTATGATGTCAGCAGAGGGCGACATTCCACTATAAGTCGTAGCTTCTAATCGTCCTGTTTTTAATAACACTTTAACAAAGGAAGGTCCTATGAGTATTTACTGAGCTCTGTCTTGTAAGATACAGCAATCATGAAAGAAAAAGTCACGATATACCACTTCACATCTGAGAGGCTTAAAGGCATCATTTAACAATGTTAAATCTGAGATGCATGGCCCTACATGTTATCAGTGTCTTTGATATGGTGTAATAATGAAGCCCTAACAAAAATTGCGCTTCAAAATGATCATGAAGTGCCCCAAAAGATGAAAATTCTTTGAGTGACCTGTTTTACCATACTCATTTCCCCCCAATAGACTGTACTGTTATCAAAACCGTTCGGTAAACGCAAAATGAAATTTCGATTTTTGATCATAAATATCTCGATAGTCAGACAGGGGGTTTCCTGACTGACCTAAAGGTTTATAATGATCATAGCAGCATGAGCTAAATCCACGATTTTTCTTTCAGAATCTGAAACAAAGTTACCTGATGATCTCTTTAAAGGCAGTATTTTCATCGATGTCCAAGACATGTTTAAAAGTATTTTACAGGAATAGAAATTAGGACAAGTGAAAAATAAAGATACACAAATGTTTGATGTTATGTATTATAATTTATTCATTAAAAATATTAATGCAATTACATGATATATCTACTATCTAGCTATCACAAATCAAGCAATTATTTTTATATTCACCAAATAATATGAGATTATTTGAAGGAAAATTATCAAGATAAAAGAATGTAATACTTTAAATGAATTCAATTAAATCTTTGGAATACAAGTATCAGAATGTATTAACATAGAACATTATCATAATATATTCATATACGGTGCAATTTTCCTCTCAGGTACAGCATAAAGTTGTTCAAGAAAACTCTGACACTTGGCTGAGGCATGCCCCACGTACCATCTACTTGCATACAATGTGCCTGTTATCATAATTGAAACACATGTTACAGTATTATCAGATAGGATAGGGAGATTTCCTGTCTTGGAATTTAGGGCAAAAGCTCTCACAAATACGAATATATTACAAATCTTATGCGCTGGGAATGATGTAATTGGAATAGTATAACAGGAATGCTTCTAAGCTTTTCTCAATATCAGGTACTGTTTATCAATATCATGCAAATTTACTAATTGCTTAATTCAATTTTTTACATCCATTGTAAAAACTTCTGTCCTGACCATTTATGCTTGCCTAAGCCATCGTAACATTTATTGATTGTTTTTTTAATAGTTTTTTACATACTGTAATTACATGTACTTGTATGCACTAGGGTGATTCAATGTAACATGCCCTAAATGATGTATGTCTCTTTTCCATTCATTTAATCCAAATATGAAAAAAATGTATAATGATGGTGATCCCAAAAAGAACTGGTCCATTTTTGAATGAAATAAATGGTTAAATCTCTAACGGGACTCATTGCATGTAAAAGCCCAATGTCAAAGAGAATTACAAGATAGTTTTCACTGCAATGCTGTTATACTTTTATGCAAGTACTTGTATTATTCTTATTAAAAAGTAATGTCTTTACTACAGTATAGAGGTATGGTTAGTTCAGCTTAAAAGTACTTAATATATACGAGAAGCACCAATACATATCAAATGAAAAACACAAGCCCCACAGCATTTACTAACCCTCATACAATTCAAGAATGTGCTTACTTATGGCACAAGTTAGTGATTTTCACTCATTGAAATGCTGAAATTAAATGCATATTACAAGATTGTATCTTAACATATTTATACACACCTGTATTTTGCTGCTTTCCAACGGTTATGATAAATCACAGAAAAGTATGCATGCAACAGGGAGAGTAAAATATGAAGCACATCCTACCCAGCAAACTTAAATATTTTATTCCAAGCATTCAAAATGTATACATCATCTAATACAAATTGGACAAAGCTTGTAACTGAAGTATTTAAATAAGTATATAAATGAAGCAAAATAGGCCTATTTATTGAATTAATAAACAAAAAATAATCAAAGCTGTGATATCATAGGTGATTGAATGTATCAAAACATATACAAAGGAACTAAATACTGTACAAGGTTACGCTATATTGTACCATTATATAATTTTCTAATAATAAACTTCTACTGGGAAGCCCTGTATGACTCGTTACCTGTCTAAGAAAATAAACGAAGCAAAGGTTTATCTAAAATAAAAATTATGGAATTGTTTATATTCTAACATTTTCAATAATAATAATAATTAAAAAACCCACAAAAACAAAATCAGTCAAAATAAGTCCAATAATATAAGAGGCAATTTACTCTAGAGATGTGTATCTTACAGAAACAATTCTGACTTCATACGCCATCTCGGGAATCGACTGCCAATTATCGTTATACAAAAAAAATACTAGATCTACCCTGTGGAGTGATCAAGTGTTTTGGATTTGCTCTGTGACTATTCAATCATTGAAAATTATGTTCACACTACTTCATCACACTTCTTAATGACAGGATTTTTCCAGCACAAAGAGAAAACTTAATGGGGGCAAGGTTGCTGTAGTTTGTAGCTTTAGCTTAAGGTTTAAGATGCAAAATCTCTGTTATTGAGTCATTGTTGGGTTCCAAACTGATAAAGCAAATACAAAAATATTCAAGCTGACCTGAGATACTGAGAGGGGTATTTTACACACTTTACCCTACAGGCAGTTTCAGTCAAGTTTTGACTCTTTCATGTACACCATATGCAAGATAATCAAGATTTACCTATAGAAAACTTTGAGTAGTGCGCTGACAGATGCAGCAAAAACTTCCCACATGATTTTGACTTTTATTATGACTAAATGTCTTGACGGAGTCAGAAAAGCATAATCCCATTTACTTTTGCATCGAGTTAACGCCCTTTTGGCCTTCGACAGACAATACATTTTAAAGACATCCCTCAAACCGTTTTAAATGATTCTAAGATCTCATGCAGGGGCGTACGCAGAGGGGGGGGGGGGGGGGGGTTTTGGGAGTTCAAACCCCCCCTTTGGTATTTTTATGAGTGTAAACCCCCCTAAAAAAAACTAAAAACCCCCCCCCCCTTTTTTTTTAATTTAAAAAAAAAAAAAAAAAAAAAAAATTATACCCACGGCTAACGTAAAGTGACCTTACCCCCCCCCCCCCCCCCCCAACGAAAAAAAATGTCAAATTTTCGAGACAAAAAAAAAAAAAAGAGTGTCCGCTTACCCCCCCCCCCCCCACTGAGCGACTTTTCGGCCGGCGCGATTTTCAAATTTTCGGGAGCAAAATATCTCTTGTGTGATCTATATGCCCAACTACATCCCCCTCCCCCAATCCCTCAAAAATGTTTAAAAATACCAATAAAGCAATGTCTGTCTGACCGACGTTAGTTTCTTCAAGTTTCTTTGGTTCCGTGCTTGAGGATGCGGCTGAACTCACGATAGTTGAACAAACCCTTACTATCGATCGGAGCCCCACTTAAAATGCCATCGATCTCCTCCTCGGTAAAGCGATCTCCCATGGTGCTCAGAAGTTCACGCAAGTACGGCTCAGGGATGACACCTACAAGCACGGCAAGAAGGAGACAATTAATCAATAGCAGTACAGGGTTTTTGATGTCTTCTAAATCAATCAGTATTCCTCTTTGAATTGGCAACAGTCATTCCTATTTTCACTCTTTGTAGTTTTAAAAAAAATCTTGTTTTTTAAGAAGGTAAGATATTTTGCCTGTCCTTCTTCAATTATTGACATAAAATTAAAACAAGTTTTTAGTTTATGAGCACGGAGTCAAACAGTTGTCATAGAATAAAACTAAAAGTACTTTTCATTAAAACTCTCTAAGGAAATCTCACTTGAAAAAAATGAAAAAGAAGAAGAAAAAAAAGGAGCTCAAAAGTTATAGCAGACCTGATAAATTGAACTTGAAATAGATATTTGAAGAGAATATAATGTTTGGTCTATCTACATGTAATAATAAAACCTATATGTACATTTATATTAAAGGTAATACAAAGTTTTGGTAAATTTTGAAAATTGGGTGGATAGTGATTCTTTACAATTTTGATATATTTGGATTCCCCTGTGGATGTATTATAAGCACACAAATTTCTAGCCCCTAAAACACTTCTGCTTTCGAGAAAAATGGAATATAAAAATTTACCGGTGCTCCCGGTAAATTTTAATAAATTTCAAATAGCGCCTACGGCCGTACAATGGTAGCTGCGACCATGCACATCTCAGAATATGTAGTTGTGATATATAATTTCCAAACGGGAATAGCTAATCGGTCGATTTCAGTCAAGAAATATTGCTTTATAGCTTAATTAATATACTGACCTTGAGAAGGAGCTATACAACATAAAGAGTTTATTCTTGACAATTTCATAACTTTAGACTCGATTTCAACCGCGACAACGATCATTGAATATTTACGGATCGCATATGCTTCCAATATGTTCATTTGAACCAAATTCATGACCCCATACCAAAACTTTGTATTACCTTTAAGAAGGTATCCATCCCAGGGGATGCTCAAGGCACCTACAAAGCAGTATTATAACACTGGCTTTAACCCAGCTGCCCCAAGGTGCTCAAAGCATTCAAGGAATAAATTCCTACCAGGTATCCATTATTGCACCTGGGGGGTGTTTCACAAAGATCAGAAGTTGAACTTAACTCAAAGTTGGACTTGAACACTATGGAGAGCCATTTGTAGCCTTAAAATAAAATATATTCAAAAGCAAAATTCAATTTATTTAGACTTTTCATAAATTCTACATCAAGAACATGAAATCTCCTTGATAATAGAAAATATGAAAGATTTCAATTTTTATTTTAATACTTTTGAAATAACTTTTACAAAATATATTCAAAAATACTAACAGCTTTCCATAATTGTTAAATCCAACTTAGGATCTTTGTGAAATACTCCCCAGGGTGGAGAGTGGCAAACGTAAATTAATTCTGAATGAAGGGGTGCAACCTACCACTTGCTTCAGGGTCAAAGCAAGCAAAGGCATTGACGATGACATCCTCAGGGTCCGTACCGTTGAGCTTCTCTCCAAAGAGAGTCAGGAACATGGTGAAGTTGATTGGTCCTGGTGCTTCGCTCATCATGTCTTCAAGATCCTTGTCTAGGGGGTCTTTACCTGTGAAGATACAAATGATGTATATGGTATTTTTGTTTATTCATTCAATATTTTCTTGAGACAGGGAATTATTACGTATACATGTACATCTTTTGCTACGATACTGCTAATAAAAACCGGTTACATTAAACTCAATCATTTATAGTGTATTACAAGGGTTGGTTGAACAATGAACAACAAAAGAATAGGGAAACTAGCAACAAAAATTTGGAAATCTGAGTCACAGACTGAAAAGAATAAATTGTATGGAACTGGCGTTATGTACCCAGGTCAGTACTATAAATTTTTGTCTTCTTTGGGAATAAGGCGTGTTTGTTTTTTTGTGTGTGTGTGTGTGTTTTTTCCCTCTCGTTGGGCTAATATTTATCAGTTTTAAATGCTTTAAAGCATATTTTTTAATTAAAAAAAACAGTTGGAAAAAAAACTGAAATAAAAAGCTGCCCATAGATTTTTTTAATTTTTCGGGTCAGTCGCAAAGGGCAATACATCTTTTTTTAAAGGCCTAATTCTAAAAGACACTAGTGCCGATCAAACCAATGACCTCTGCATTTCCATTCTAGTGCTCAAACCAAACGACTGCGAGACCCCAACAAAATTACAATTTACCTTCATCTCTTCCCTTTCATTCCCTTTTCTTTCAATCCTGTTTTTTACCTAGAGAAGCATTGGCAAGCATACATGTATCATGGACAAGGGCAATACATCTTGTTTTGATTACCGGTAGGCCTAATACTCAAAGACACTAGTGCCGAGCCTGGGATCGAACCAATGACCCTCCCATTTCTAGTCAAGTGCTCAAACCAAATGACTGCGGGACCTCAACAAAATTACATTGTACATGTACCTTAATCTCTTCCGTTTCATTCCCTTTTTGTTCAATCCATGCTTCTTACTTAGAGAAACAAGCATACCCAATGACTGCGAGACCTCAACAAAATTACATTATACATTTATCTCTTCCCTTTCACTCCCTTTGTTTTGAATCCTTGTTTCTTACCTAAAGAAGCTAACATATCATGAAGATCCTCCTTGTCGATGAATCCATCCCTGTTCTGATCTATCATGTTGAAGGCTTCCTTGAATTCCTGGATCTGTGCTTGATCAAACATAGCAAAGACATTGGAGGTGGCCCTCTGCGCCCTCTTCTTCGTCTTCTTCACTTTGGTTTTACTCGCCATGGTGATTGTTTATCGTCTTAACCTGCAAATAGAAAATATCAGGATAAGGTATATACTAGAAAGATATATACATGTAAGAAGACAAAGCTTGACACTCTATTGACTGTATATTTCAAATGTGTTGAAATACAAACAGGGGGACATGTACAGAGCTGCCAACCTTTGGAAGTACAAATTAGTACTCAGCACCTCCAAAATTAGTATTTTACCATCAAAATTAGTATTTTTCAACCGGCCTTCCTTTCACCTATTAAAAACCTATTGATGTCATAACGCAGCGCAAATGCATACCGTAAAGACCATATTTTTGCTGTAATTAGTTTTTTAAAAACATATTCAATTGTACATGTTCATCTATATACCTTGTTTTAACTGAAAACTCAGTTCTTTTTAGTTCCAAGCCCTTGCTTCAGCCACAAAATCACCTTGAAGATTCTCACACAAGTGACTATAAGCCACTCCATATAAAATGATGCACTGAATTCACAATATGGCTCTTGTAAAAATCTGCAATAATGTACAGTGATGTATCAATGTATCAACTGCTGGACAGACTGTAAAGAGGTTTGTTGAACTTTGAAGCCCCAAAAGAGAAAAGTGTTATAGCTTTGGTGAAGGGCAAGTGCATACTAATACAATGCAATATTATATCAATCAGAATAATGAATGAAGTCATTAAAAAATGATAATTCTTGTTAATATCAAAAGGCTAGTAGAGAGAGAGAGAGAGAGAGAGAGCGAGAGCGAGAGAGAGAGAGAGAGAGAGAGAGAGAGAGAGAGAGAGAGAGAGAGAGAGAGGGGGTGGGGGAGAGAGAGGGGAGTATCTTCATTCTCTAGGAATAATGGAATTACAGCTTTCCTACTTTCCTTCTCTAGAGATGCCAAACTTACAGCCTTCCTGATAACGTTAATATTCTTTCCTGAACATACAAGCAAAGATGCCCTTCTCATCATAATTGTGCCTTGAGAACCACAGACAAGAATATGAGGCAGGTGCACGAACCCATCACAATTGGACAATTGGATTAATAAAGCAAAAGCTTGAGCCTACACGCAGACCGATTGCACATGCTAAATTTCTACATGACTGTAACTCTATGTAATCTCACAAGGCCTATTTATTGTCCTTTAAGGGACACATAGTATTCAACGTTGGACAAAAGGATTAAATACTACAATGTTCAGGAATAAAGGAGGCAGATTAAGACGAAGAAAAAGAAACATTGACAAGGATAAGAGAGTGGAAGAATTGTTCAGTACTCTGACTTAAAAAATGCAAACAAAAAATAAAAATCAATGTAAGATCAACATTTAGTTCTGAAAAAAGAAAGTATTCAATCAAATGTTACATATTCTCCCTAGTGGTAACCATAAAATCTACATGTACATGTACATGTAGATGTCATTGTAGATGTTCATACATGTATGTAAACCATGTAAACTTGCTTTCCCACTAGTTTTTATTGCTAATTCTTCACAAAAAAGAGAAAGAGAGAGAGATAACTAACAGAGAATTAGTTACAAAAGAACTCTGATAATAAATGTTTATTATTAAAGCAATATTGGTTATTTGTAAAACATACATAAAATGTACGTACATGTATCACACAGATTGCTTGTAGTTGTACGATGTACATTGCATGTCTCTGTTTTAAATATATATATGGCTTTGCAAAACATGGATCAGATCATGACTACATGAACAACTTCTCGAAATCAAACTATTTTGTTTATAAGTGGATGTATGATTTACAAGTACATGTACACATACATGTACTGAAAAGCAAACCTTACTCCAATAAATGTTTGCTGAAAAAAAACACCCATAAACAAACACACACAATTTTTTTTATTTGTTAAAACCTAACAAAACAAAACAACATCAGCAACAAATCCTGTTGGGTTAAGATACAAAATGAGATCAAAGTAAGCTGAAACTATGCCAGATATTCCCAACTCAATGATCTTTAGGCTATGTCACAGCAAGACGTCACATGATCGTCATTCTTCCATGTACAGTGTACAGTGTACATCAAATGATAAGGCAGAGCAGAGGTCATCTAACAATACACTTCCAAAAAGGTCATTTTTGTCAAGTTTCTTGTCATAAGTAAAGTACACGTATCATACAGTATGTCAAGCAATGTTCTGTCTTTTTGTGTTTCAGTTTGGGGGAATTCTACAGGGATATGTCACAATCTTGAGTAGATTTTGATGTTGTTGCTTAGCCAGATACATCTTTAAAAAGAAATGAGAGAAAGGAAGTTTCAAACCAAGAAAGAAAGAATAAGTCTTCAGAGTAAAATTAATAAGAAAATTTGAATTAAACAATGAATCAGTTACGGACCAAGACAAATTTCACCTGTTTTGAGCGAATTTTTTTCAGCATTGTATCCAGCTAAAAACATTTGTTAAACAACGAGTTAACGACACAATTTCAATAGAACCTGTAAGTGATAAGCTAGTATGATATTTATGTCCGGGTAAGAAAACAATTAAATAGCACAGACTCCATCCTTACTTTTGGAAAGATACAAAGACAAAACTAGGGATGATTTTTTTTTAGATCTAGAAAAGACTAGTCTAGATTACAATATCTACTTTGCATTTTCAGCTTTAGAAGTCTACATGTAGGTGGAATGACTTGGTAATGCAATTTTAAAATAGTTTAATATAGATTGGTTGGATGCAAGGTAAAATCACTCTAAAATACATCGCATAATAGCATAACACATATCCCACACATACCATACCATGCCAGTGTCACTGAAGAACCACATTTGCAATGAAAAATATATCCTAAAATATCACATTTTAGCGATGTAATCGGCGGTCCCGCTACCCGAATCTGAAAAATCGAGTATCTTACGCGTGTCTGTAAGAAATATGGGTACCATAAAATGAGCTTTATTTCATGTATTTTTCAGATTTAGAGCCCGATTTTGTGCTGGTCGCAAGCTCAAAAGTATCTCATCGCATGTATTAAATCAATGTAGCCGCACACCGCAACGCACACACGATATCTCTAATTCAGATTCCAATATCCGATCACCACAGTACTAGTTTTCGGCCTGGCGAGCTCCGGGGAGCTCCGGCGTGGGATATCTGCTCCGCCCGCTAGTGCTATAGATCAGTGCGGAAACGCACGGCGCGTGCGCGCGCTTCCTAATGACTTTGTACATGCGGCCGAAAACTGGTACGCTATGCCGAAAACTGACTCCGAAACAGTGAAAATTGAAATGAATATTGTCATGGCAATTCGTGATTTTTTTCTGGGATTCTTGTTTTGTTTAAATAATAATAATATTTGCTTCATGATTTGAACAAAAAATGATAATAAATAGGAAGTAAAGGGTCCTAAAAATAGGATTTTGTCTTAAGTGGCCGAAAACGGGCTCCTTTACTCTATACGGCACGTTAACTACAGTACACACTAAACATAGATCTATATCTAGTGGGTAATCCTTTGTTAGGATAAAATATTATCAGTGGGCTTGGTGTTTTAGGCAGTATAGATGACACTCCCCACTACTGTATAGGAGTAATCCGTCACACAAACAACTCAAGTGAAACGTGATACACGGGAGCGGGTACTTCCGCATTAGCTTGGGCTCGTCTCCGGCAGACTACACACAACCTACCGTATAAACTCAATGGACAACAACTTAACCCAAAATGAAAAAAAATGTCTACGCAGGATCCGCATTGAAAATGGAAATATATTCGATAAATTTCACCCACTAGATGTACACAAGAAAGGTGGTTAAGTCTTCACGTTTGTAAAATATATTATTTGATACGGAAAAGTCACAAAGAAATCACACAAAGATGTTAATTCTGACGTAACTGAAAAGGAATTTCGAGTCATAAAACCGCAGAATTGCAACCACTGCACAGCCATACACACCCAACACATTCGCTCGCAAGGTGGTTCTTACATGAAAATGTAAGATAGAATAAATAATTTCTCCAAGCAAATCACTGATTGATCTTCGGTCCCTCACATACCACTCACGATCTGCCATTAACATCACATATTTAAAACAAATACATATATCATTATACACACAAATCTGATGTATTTTGCACGGTATTTACATTACCTCTCGACAGGAATTATCAATGTCAGCCAAGCCCTTTTTGAGAATTGCGCATGCGCCACTTGTTTGAGTCGTGTATAAATTCGTTTGGTACATTTTTGTAAGGTGAGTAAAATGAACAAAGTTGTCCATGATTTTTGTTTTTGAAGACTACTAGTGACAGATTGATGATTGTGTGACTGCGGATGGGGAAGAAGACATCTTTAATTTCTAATTTGTTTAAATATATCTAATTATTAGATAGAAATTACAATAAAAAATATTACACTCATTATCATTATCAATTAGCTGATGAAATTGTATAAAAGATAGAGTCTGTTTTTGCAGACTAGATTGAGTTGAACTTTGCATGTCACGTCTGACGGCGAATGGAGGGCGGGCGGCGGGGGGGGGGGGGGGGGGGGGGGGCAACCTAAGCGAATGTGCCGACAAATTCAAAATAGACTATAAAAGCTTCATATTTGCTGACGTAACGTGCAGGCATAGCCACGGGGGAGGGGGGGGGGGGGGCACGTACCCCCCCCCCCCCCAAAAAAAAAAAAAAAAAAAAAAATCCAAGATCGGTTGAACTTTTTTAGACCCCTTTTTTTGACCTCGATCGATGTATGTGCCCCCCCCAAAAAAAAAAAAAAACCCATCAAACTCTGGCTACATGCCTGGTAATGTGTAAATCAAATTTACATATTTCTTTCGGAGGAGGGGGGGGGGGGGGCTGCTGCCTCCGGCCGGTAAGATATCTTAGCAAACAGAAATGAGGTGACACACTCGTAACGTTTCACTGTTTATACGCAGAGAGATGTATTTATCATGATGGAAATGTGCAGCTGGCTTAGAATTTGAGATAAGCACAGGAGCACGGATTCTAGTCTACCCTGATATCAAGTTAGTTTTGTGAGGTCCCTTCCCATTTGTTCTGTTTAAAAAAAAAATCAAAACATTCTATTTTCCCCACATAACATTTTCTATAATACCCTAACGGTGCATTAAAAAAAAAAAAATGCAATCTCTGTATGAAAGAAATCTACTCCTTCATCCATTATATTAAAGGCAAAACAAAGTTTTGGTATGGGGTCATTAATTTGGTTCAAATGAACATTATTGGAAGCATACGCGATTTTACAATATTCAATGATCGCTGTCGTTATTGAAATCGAGTCTAAACTGATGAAATTGTAAATAATAAACTCTTTATAGTGTATGGCGCCCTCTCAAGACTGATGTTACTTTAGCTCTAAAATGTTTCTTGACTACAATCGACCGATTGGCTATCCCATTTGGAGATTATATATCAGGGCTGCATATTTTTAATTTTCATGGTCGGAGCTACCATGGCTTTTTGAAATATTTGAAATTTACCGGGAGCACCGGTAAATTTTTGATTGTTCAAAAACTCGAAAGCACAAGTGTTTTACGGGCTAAATTTTCTAGTGACTAACATATCAACAGGGGCATCCAAATATATCAAAATTGTAAAGAATTACTATCCATCCTTTTTTTAAATTTCCGAAAACTTTGCATTACCTTTAAACTAAGAAAGTGAAAGTTCATGACATTTTCGGACCTGGCAAGATACGTCACAGTGTTGCTAATTTGTGTTTCATTGATGACAACTTTAAAAAAAATCATAACTTTCCAATTTTCAATCGGATATTGCTCAAACTTTCACTCATTTGTTTCTCTCGTTTATAGTACTGCCAGCTTCTTGAATTACCAGGGTGTACTTCCCCATAACTCTGTAGGCCTACATGGCGGGAAAAAGGGCGAGAGTGATTGACAGACGCCCCCATTTGTTTGCCCTTAGCCATTGATTGAAGCCTAACATAATAACATTAAGTCAAAATACTTTTAAAAGAATATTTTGTTATTAGGCGGAATAAAGTTGACGCAAGGAGTTTTCTGTGGGACGGTACAAACTACCTCTTTAAAGCCTCTTTTAACCCTATTTAGGGGGGGGGGGGGGGGCTTCTAAAGTCCCCCCTCGACATTTTTCGCGATAATTTTTTAACGCAAAAAAAATCTTGCACTGAAATTTTGTGACTTTTTTCTTTCGAGGCTTGCGCATCTTTTAAAAGAAATTTTTCGAAAATCGGACCTACCATTACAAAGTCACATGTCCTTTTGTCTTTGCATGTCAGCCCGAAAATCGCTCATTTTTGTGATTTGTGTACAAAACATATGGAAATCTCATTTTTCAAATAAAGAGATAAAGCATTAGATATTTTGGTCTTGTTTATAGTTGAGCCTTGAGGTGTTTATTTTGGGGTCAAAATAGTTGAATAATAGTTGGAAATGAAATAAAACAACAAAAACAATAAAATACATAAGTTAAAAAAACAAAGAAATACATAAGAAATTATCAAAACAATAGATAACATAAGTAATAACCCTGGTTTTTCAATTTGTTGTGTTGTTTTATTATTCCAAATGGTCTAACAAATATATATAGTGAGAAAGAATGCTTAAATATGAATAATGTCTGATTTATGGGCAAAAATGTGAATTTTATGACCTTATTTGCATAAATTACCATAAATATGCAAATGAGTGAATTTTTCAAAAAATTGAAATTACCATAGTATTCTATATACTTCACTTAACATGGCGATCGGGCGTTTCACGGCCGAGATCATAGGGGGGGGGGGGGCCTTAGAAACCCCCCCCCCCCCCCTGGGCTATGCAGTTTCAAAATAGCCCGGGCTAAATAGGGTTAAGATGGTTCGCAAGAGACAGACGGCCCACAAGACCGATAACCTAGGGACCGATATAATTATTTCTAAATTCGCTTATGGATCTCTTTGTTCGTCAGTCTGCGGAAGACTGTTAGTCTCATGGACCGTTGGTTTTGTGGACTTCTTGTAACATTATTCTACAAAGTTCTCTTATGCATTTTTCCCGGGGTATTTCTATATTGTCGGTCATCGTTGGCTGTCGATCAACTGGATGACCCCTCCCCATTTACAGCTCTTGAGGGAAAATGTATACAACTTGTAATCACTGTAAAAGCTAATTACATGCATTATGTCTGACCCCCCCCTTCCGATTGGAGAGTATATACATGTAGTTCCTTTTTTAATCAATATTTATGGATATTCAAAACGCACGGGGGCACTTTGCTCTACAGATATTGTAGAGCAGGCGCCATGGGTGCCCAGCAGAGGCGGACACAGCCATGATCGTCACCATCATCATGATTATGAGAACATTTTCTTTGCCTGGTGAAAACAAAATTCTGAAATCATTGATCGAAGTTAGGGGTGCCTTTAACTTTCCAGACTTCAAACAAAAGCTCGCTTCAAAGTCTAACAGGTGCTCCTGTGAGTATGTTTGCACCTGTTTGTGTGCCAAAGGAGGGGATGGGAGAATAGGGGGCGCTAGGGGTACTCGAGCTTCCTCTTTTCGATTCCCTTACCCTCCTTGAGTCTATATGCAATGCCTTATGTCTGTCATCACTGCTGTGCTTAGAATAAACTCACTGCTCAAACGGAAATCAAACGTCAGAACGTCACATGGAATATCATATAAAACTTTCAGACATATTTCTCCAAAATGGAAATCAAACTCGTGTGTCTAATCGTAGATGGCTGCGTGTTTGAAATTGTCAGGGCTCACGAGGCACCAAGCTTTGCTTATCTTGGACCCCTGGTCAGTTCTGTTTTTAAAATAAGTTCATATTTCTGTATGTATGTTTTAATGTATACTGATTTAATTTTGTATTCAGAATTTAAAAACAAATGAAATTAAATGAATAATTAAAAAAAAAAATTCTCAACGGACGTACAAAACAAAAAGGGAATGAGACGAAATCTTACAAATATTTAATAATAATAATAATAATGGTGGCTTCTTATATAGCGCACAAAAGAATCGACAATCATATTGCCTACTATATAAGATTAGGTATCCTTATATAGTGACTTGAAATATTTCATGAAAGACTAAATATGCATAACGCCCGTATTACACGAGGCGTTAATTTCCTGATGGAAGACAGTTTCAGGAATTTTTGGTTTTATTGAACTACATAGCGCATGCACATGATTTGTTAGCGCAGGCAATCAAAATGACATATCGAGTGTATGCAACGAGTAGAACTCATTAACTTTCGATTTTACGTCAAAATTTGTTTAAGTAGTATACTTGCAGGCGCAGATCAAGGGGGGGGCGAGCGTGCCTTGGCCCCCCCCCCCGCAAAAAAAAAAAAAAAGGAGAGAGAGAGAGAAGGAAAAGAAGGGAAAGAGGAGAGAAAGGGAAAAAAAGAAGAGGAAGAAGAAAAGAAAAGAGGGAAGAAGGAGATCGGGGGGGGGGGGGGAAGGACTTGCCTCCCCCTTCCCTCCCCCCCCCCCCCAATAAAAAAATAAAAGAGAAGGAAGGAAAGGGAAAGAAAAAAGATAAAGAGGAGATAAAGGGAAGGACAAAATAGGAAGAAGAAAAGAAAAGAAGGGGGATATCCGTTGCAATTTTCCCGCCAACAAGTTGTGGATCGAGGGGGGGGGGGAAGACCCTAGCCTTCCCCCCCTCCCGTCCCCGCTAAAAAAAGAGAGAAGGAAGGAAAAGGAAAAGAGGAGAGCTAAAAGGGAACAAAAAGAGGAAGAAAAAAAGAAAAGGGAGAAAAGAAGCGGAGATCAGTTGCGGTTAATCCCGCCAACAATGTGTGGAGCGGGTTGGGGACCATAATGTCCGTGCCCCTCCCCCCCCCCCCAGCAAACCTAAAAGAGAGATAAGGAAGAGAAAGGAAAGTGAAAGAGGAGAGAAAGGGAAAGGAAAAAAAAGAGAATGAAGAAAGGTAAGGGATATCAGTTGCAATTTTTTGCGGGGATCGGGATCCTCGAGCCCCTCCCCCACACTTTCTTTGAAAAAGTATATTAAAGAGAAATAAAAAGAAAGAGAGCGAGAAAGAAAAAATAGTTAACTGCCAGTGTCACATTATAATGGGGTATCAAAATATGCTCATCTGACCATGATTAAAATTAATGCCTAAAATCCTAAGGGCTCTGCCTCCTGGATTCCACCTAGGGCCCTAAGGCGGGCCCTTAGATGCTCATATGACGGTCATTTAATGCCTAAAATCCCTGATTCCTGGGGGCTCTGCCCCCTGGACCCCACGTCAAATAGTTTCCTGCTAGTGTCACAAATAATAAGGTATCAAAAATGCTCATCTGACCGTAATTAAACGCCTAAAACCCCTTAGCTTCTGGGGGCTCTGCCCCCTGGACCCAACCAAGAGCACTTAGGCGGGCCCCTCGATACTCATCTGACCGTAATTGAGTGCCTAAAACCCTTGAGATTCCGGGGCTCCGCACCCTGAACCCCAAGCCAATTAGTGACCTGCCATTGTAACAATTAGGTATTAAAATAATGCTCATCTGACCGTAATTAAATGCCTAAACTCTTGAACTTCCGGGGCTCTGCCCCTGGACCCCGTCTAGGGCGCTAAGGCGGACCCCCGAATGCTAATCTGATCGTAAATTAAAACCTTAAACCCCTGAGCTTCCGAGGCGGACAAGGTATCAACATATGTTCATCTGACAGCAGGCGCGTAGCCAGGGGGGCGGTGGGTGGTCCCCCAATAAACGCCGGCCAAAAAAGAGAGGAGTGTAAAGGAAGAGGACGTAGGAAGAAAAGGGAATAGACAAAGAACATATTTGAAATTCAGACAAGGATTAAGAGTCGAGAACGGCACAACGAATCGTCTTCTTTCTCTAATGAATTAATGAAACGTCAAAGCTTCCGCGCTACGCGCGGGGGAGGGCAGGGGGAACTTAATTCAGACGAGGATAATTTTCGGGAACGGTACAACGAATCGTCTTCTTTCTATAATAATTTAATGAAACGTCGAAGCTTCCGCGCTTTGCGCGGGAGAGGGAGAGGGGAAAACTGAATTCAGATGAGGATTAAGAGTCGAGAACGGTACAACGAATCGTCTTCTTTCTCTAATGATTTAATGAAACGTAAAAGCTTCGCGCGGGAGGGGAAAAACTATTTTCAGACGAGTAGGCACGTACGGAAGGGGGGGGGGGGGAGGGGGGTTAGGGGGTTGACCCCCCCTCCGGTTTTTTATGTGTGTATTTTGGAGCAACCCCCCCCCCTTTTCTCTGATTTTTTTTTTTTTTTTTTTTTTTTAATCTAAATTTTTTTTTTTAAATGCCAATGGCTGGTCTAAAAAAGGTGACCTCACCCTCCCAACGGAACGAAATGTCAAATTTTCAAATTTCGAGATAAAAAAAAGAAAAGAAAGTGTCCTCTTCCCCCCCCCCCCGCTCTTTTAGCGGCTGGCTGAGTCGTTACGATTTTTTTTCGGACCAAAAAGGGCCTCCCCCCTAAGAAATCCTGGATCCGCGCCTGGTATACCTTTAATATTCTGGACCTTAAGTACACTGCCTGCGCCTCAAAGTCTAAAGGTGATGTCAGAGCATGGCTGAGTCATAGATGTTCATGTTCCATAATAAATGAAATGATTGGCAACCGTTTGTTTGAGTGCTTTATACATTATCTCTGTGTCAACAGTAATATGACAAGGTTGATGCAAGAAGGTCGTTGATGCACAATTTGCCCGTATAATAATTTTCCTTTCTCGCTGTAGGTGCTATTTGATTGTTGTCAATGTGTCATTCAGTAAACCGACCCACGCAATCGACAAGACAACAGACAAACACAAGGTAAGAGATATGAAATATATATAATGTACATGTATAAACTTCTTAAAGTCCATGGTACCGAATACCGACGGCCCACTAGACCGACATACCCCCTCCAAACAATCCACAAGTATTTGGATAGGCCTAATTATCGGTCTCGAGGGGTTTTGATCTCATGGACGGTGGGCCTCAATCGTGAAGCTTAAACAAAAACTGACAGCCTGAGGTCCCATGAGAAAATAATTGTGGGTCGATCTGGAGAACCATGGACCTACTACAAACCATCAGATCAGTTGTCAGAAAATCTTAGAGACTGGCATTGTCGGCCTCGTCGGACGTCGATCGGTATTGTATAGGCTTCCACATGTCTTCGGTGGCCTTGCCAGGTCTGCATAAGTATTAAAGGTACTATGTCCCATTTGCAGGCCCCAAAAAAGTTAAATTTCAACTGCATTTGAAAGATAATACTAATTAAGAACTTCCCTAAAAAAGGTTGGGCTTGAAAATGTCTTCAAGTGGGAAAAAACGACTATTAGTTGTCAAATCGACTTTAGGGCTATAGAGCCCAAAAGTAATAGTCTTGATTTTCAGACAATTGTACCGAATGGTCATACGTTTTATGCTGCGCAAAGATTCAATCAGTTTAATCTTGGCCATCACAAGAAGTGGGTTAATGTAGACAAATGCTCATGTACCCTTAACAACTCTTTTCATGTATGTTATTACCAAAGAAGAAAAAAGCCAGTCAGTCACTCAATAGTGTCTGACAGTGAAGTCTAGCAAGTAAACGGGTTTCCTTGCATAATTTGAATATGAGGACACTGCTAACGTTTAAATTTCACAGATAGGACATACATGACATATTCATAATTCCTGCAAAGTTCTACAGCATTTGAGGTTGGCTGCAAAAGGGACATAGTACCTTTAATGGGGTGTAATGATGTAGACAGAGAGATACACTGCGGCTTGGCCAACTCCCAACTGACGCAGAGGTCGAACACAGTATTAAACACACCATTGGATTGGAAATGGACTTAACGCCTTTTGACAAATGGGGACATCTTTACAAGACTCTCGGCATGTCGTGTTGGTTATGGCATGTACTTACAGACAGCAGCAACTAGCTAGTCACCTACTAGACAGTACGTATTCATTTGGAGCGACCTTGCACAGACTGGTCCGACACAAATTGTATTTGTAATAAGGATTTATTAATTTGAAAATTCCGGTAAGTGCTTTCCCTAGTCTTCTATACTTATTATTGTCTCGGCTTCTGAATTATTTTGAACAGATCATCAGATACAATACACTTGTGACGTCTGTCATTATTATATGTCCTTTGTTTCGATTGATACGATGAATGACATTTTTCTTTCATTGTCTTTGTGACAGCAGACTCGCGGATGTCGACAAATGCCTTTGGCCTATTCGTAAGACATAAGAATTTGTTAAGGACAATTACAAGTCTTATTGATCAGATTTTGCTTGAAACCATACACTCCCACTGTGACCAATGTCGAAGTATAGGCTCACTTTGTATGGTGTCAAATATAATTACACCTAATTGTAAATAGGTAATCAGGCTCATGTTTATTGAAAACTTATTCGGCTGTTCTAATAAAAGACAAACCGTCTTTTCAGATTATTATAGCAAATCAGTGGCGTATCAAGAGATTGAATGGAGAAAAAAAAGTGGTGGTGGGGGGGGGGGGGGGGGGGGGATGCCCGCGCATCACCAGTTTCTCCAAAGGGAATTGGCTGACATTGAGAATATAATGGAAATCTTTTGGAGAGAAGATTGAATATATTTGAGAAGATTCTGAGAAGAATGAATATATTTGAGAAGATTCTGAGAAGAATGAATATATTTGAGAAGATTCTGAGAAGAATGAATATATTTTATGTGTTTTTATGTTACATAATTATGATCTCTTGTTTTCTTAACCGGTTGGCCTCCTAAAAGATTTATTTTCTTTTTGGCCACTACCTTCACCACTTTTTACAATTCGTCTGATGAATTGTCATACATTTGTCTGTTTTTTATTTGTTGATCTCTTGAGGAGAAATAAATGAATCTTAAAACTTTATACTTGATAAGAAAGAAACGAGTTATATAATAATGATATTGAATATTTTGAGTGCTAAAAATAAAACGTACCATAGCGCTTACACAATTACAGAATGTGAAGAGAAACATAAAAAAGATAGACTGATAACATATTTAAAAAACCACATCATGTTACTGAGGGAACAAGTATGTTTTAAAGCCCCTCTAAAGTGTTTGGAGCCCCCCAAATTTGATGGCAAAAAATTACTTAAATTGTATCATAATGTAAAAGAGGATGTAATTGGAAACACACTTTTGCAAAGATCCCCCCCCCCAAAAAAAAGAGAGAAATGTTTGTAGACAAATATTGATAAAAGAATACACAAATTGGGGTTTCAATATTGTTATTGTACACAGAAAACCCATTTTGTATTCTTTCATCAATATTCGACTTCAAACACATTTGTTTTGAAAATCCTTGCAGAAATATGTCTTAAATTACACCCTCTTTCACATCATGATACAATTTAAGTGAAATTTTGTAATTACATTTTTGGGGCTCCCAACAATTTAGAGGGGCTTTAAAGATACTATGTCCCTTTTGCAGCCAACCTCAAATTCTGTAGAACTTTGCAGGAATTATTGTCATGTATGTCCTATCTGTGAAATTTAACCGTTAGCAGTATCCTAATATTCAAATTATGCAAGGAAACCCGTTTACTTGCTAGACTTCACTGTCAGACACTATTGTCAGTATTGAGTGAGTGACTGGCTTTTTTCTTCTTTGGTAATAACATACATAAAATGAGCTGTAAAGGATTTGTCTACATCAATAACCTAATTCTTGCAATGGCCAAAATTAAACTGATTGAATCTTTACGCGTCATAAAACGTACGACCATGCGGTACAATGGTCTGAAATCAAGACTATTACTTATTGGCTCTATAGCTCCTAAGTCGATTTGGCAACTAATAGTCGTTATTTTCCCACTTAAAGACATTTTCAAAACCCCCCTTTTTTAGAGGAGTTCTAAATTAGTATTATCTTTCAAATGCCATTGGAATTTAACCCTTTCATTTTTTTGGCCTGCAAATGGGACATAGTACCTGTAAGGGATATTTGAACGTAGTAACAGTTAATTCTCTCATGGGAAATAGATTATATTGTTCCATGTTTACGAAGCGACTAAAAACCATAAAGCTGTTTTTTCGGTAGATAAGAGCGCCTTTGATTAGGCAAGTAGATATTAGCGATTTATAAATACCTGGATTGGATAAGAGTATGAATTTGGGAATAATTAGTTTATATTGCTGTTGAGCAAAGGTTACGGTATTGCCATCTTTAAGAAATAACGACAAAGAAAATAAACTCAAGAAGGGTAAATCTGTATATAGTATCGGGATTGGCGATTTGGTTATGGTATAGGGGGAAGGGGAAGGTGAAAGGGTGAAATCACTTCCCCCTGTGCCAGGGTTCCGTTACCCCTATAAGCTGTGTATGGGCACGTGAAATGGGAGAGACAGGATGAGACAGGACTGGATCAATTCTATGCCGCAAATAGACTGAAGAAAGTTCCGAACACGCTCTTCTCATTTGCGGTTTTCCGTCACTTTTATCAAAAACCCTTTGGGCTTCGTTATATATAGATATTGGGCTGATCCACGCTAGAAATCTTGGATGTAATAAAAGGACAATAGTTTCCAGCCCGTCGATGAAGCGAAAAATTATTGAAGAATTATGAGGGGTATTTATAACTTTGAGGTTAAGATGGCCTACAAAAAAAAGGTAGAGAATAATGCACAAAACTAATTTCTAATCATGCTAATCAATATTTTGTTAATGTCTTATGGACAGTGAAAAAACACATGAAACATAAAATGACAGGTTTATCTTAAAAACGTTTAATCTGAAAATAAAGGAATTCTTCCAAAGTTCCAAGTATACTTTGTAAAAATTCTACAAACAGAGAAATAAGAACAATAATGGTAATAAGGAAGTATGTTGGCATGCAGGGATTAGGGGTGGGGATACCGGCTAAGCCCTCTACGTCATTAAATATGTGTTCAGGGCATGTCGGAGATATTGATGATTCTGGATGGGAGCTACTTCCTCAACTGTATTAAATTATCAGGTGTGCAAAATGCACCTAAAACATGGAAGACATGAAAAAGTATAGTATTAATGACTGCTTTGAGAGAAATAGTTGTTTTTATACGCTCAAGGGAAGGTTACAATTGTGCTATTGCCCGAATATTAAAGCAGTCATTAATACTTTTATATGCCGAAAACAAAGAGTCAACTTATGACACCACCTTGGCCTTTCTCTAGTTTATCTGCACGGTTGTTTTTTATGAGTGTATCTTTAAGAGTAGACTAGATCTAGGTTCTAGTCTAAGCAAGATATTTTTTACAATTTTTGGGGTGGGCCGGCCCTGTGGGGAATATGGACAAAAACCTGCGCTTTCATATGACACCTCACTTATTGAGTATCGGTACGCCACACTAAGATCCGAAGTTGAACTCATCTCTAAGTTGGACTTAAAAATTATGGAAAGCCGTTGGCATCTTTGAAAATATTTTGTGAAAGTTATTTGAAAAGGCATTAAATGTTGATTCAAACCATTCAAAATTTCTTTTATCATGAGAGATTTCATGTTCTTGATGTGGAATTAATGAAAAGTCTAAAATACTTCAATTTTTTCTTTTTAATATATTTCATTATAAGGCTACAAATGGCTTTCCATAATTTTTAAGTCCAACTTAGAGTTAAGTTCGACTTAGAATCTTTGTGAAACGCCCCCAAGAACATTACCTTGAGTCACATCGTGCATGAATGCGTTCATAAATAAATAAACCCTGTTCTTCTTCTTCGATCCCTTAGATTAGAACCAATGGCTAGTCATCAAACCAGTAGCCATGTTATCAGCAGTAAGAAGAAGAAGAAGTCTGGTCGATCAGCGACTCGACGAACCACCAATGTCTTCTCGATGTTCGAGACGGCACAGATCAAAGAGTTTAAAGAAGCATTCGGCATCATAGACCAAAACAGAGACGGGTTTATCGACCGAGATGATCTACACGACATGCTCGCATCACTTGGTAAGTTTGTCTTCTCTTCTTTTTTTTTGGGGGGGGGGGCATTGCACAAAGAAGGTTAAATGGATAATTTGTGGAAAAAAGGAACCAAACGAAAATATCATCACCATCCTCATTATCATCATCATAATCATCATCATCGCCATCATCATCATCATCATCACCAACATCATCATCATCGCCATCAATATCATCATAATAATTATCATTATCGTCATCATCATCACCATCACCAACATCATCATCATCATCATCGCCAACATCATCATCATCGCCATCAATATCATAATAATTATCATCATCATCATCAACATCACCAACATCATCATCATCGCCATCAATATCATCATAATAATTATCATTATCGTCATCATCATCATCAACACCAACATCATCATCATCGTCAACATCATCATCATCGCCATCAATATCACCATAATAATTATCATCATCATCATAATCATCACCATCATCATCATCATCATCGCCAACATCATCATCATCGCCATCAATAGCATCATAATAATTATCATCATCATCATCATCATCACCAACATCACCAACATCATCATCATCGTCAACATCATCATCATCGCAATCAATATCATCATAATAATTATCATCATCATCATAATCATCACCATCATCATCATCATCATCGCCAACATCATCATCATCGCCATCAATAGCATCATAATAATTATCATCATCATCATCATCATCGTCAACATCACCATCATCGCCATCAATATCATCATAATAATTATCATCATCATCATCATCATCACCAACATCATCATCATCGCCATCAATATCATCATAATAATTATCGTTATCGTCATCATCATCACCATCACCAACATCATCATCATCATCATCGCCAACATCATCATCATCGCCATCAATATCATCATAATAATTATCATCATCATCATCATCACCATCATCATCATCATCATCGCCAACATCATCATCATCGCCATCAATATCATCATAATAATTATCATCATCATCATCATCAACATCATCACCAACATCATCATCATCATCATCATCGCCAACATCATCATCATCGCCATCAATATCATCATAATAATTATCATCATCACCATCACCAACATCATCATCGCCATCAATATCATCATAATAATTATCATCATCGTCATCACCGTCATCATAGTCATCATCAATGTGATACAAATGTTGCACAATTGTTTTTTAGTTTCTGATAATGAAACTCTATTATCAAATAAACTTTTACTGTACTTGTACTTGTATTAAAAGAGAACTGTTGCTGAGCTAGCGCCGTGAGCGTCCCTGGAACGTTTGTGAGCTCTAGTTTACACTATTATTATTATCATTATCACCATCATCATCATCATCCTCGTCATCATCATTAATTCTATAAGCCAATTCATAGATACAATCTGCGCATGGGCAGATAAAGGTCATTTGTACCCAAAAGGTAAAACCCACAGAGATGAATACTGGATATGCGCTCATGAAAGTTATGTAACATTATTCATTTATGCACCAACGGTTCATTCTATGATACGCAGGTGGAAGTATTCTTTTCAAGAGGGCAAACACAAGGTATTCATGAAGCACATCTAGGACTTTGGCAGTTATTATTCTAACTAGCAGGACCCGCGGAAATCCGCGGGATTCTAGAGGGGGGCGGGGGTGTAAATGGATATATAGAGACTGTCTAAATTAAAACCACCAAGAACTTTATTTGCCATTCAGGCCATTAAAAAAAAATATATATGTTTAGCGTCCCCGCCCGCTTCCTTTTTGGGGGCCGCCTCCTATTTTATTTTTTTTGAAATTTTTTGAATATTTTTTTTTTTTTTTTTTTTTTTTTTGAAAGAAAAAAAAAACAGCGTCCCCGCCCGCTTCCTTTTTGGGGGCCGCCTCCTATTTTTTTTTTTTTTTGAATTTTTTTTTGTTGCTAAAATGTATTTCTGATTTTAAAAAAGAAAAAAAAAATTGTCGGCCGCCATCTTGAAAAAAAGCCCGAATGTCTGGGAAAATGTACGTAGCGGCCATTTTGAAAAAAGAAAGAAAAAAGGGCCTCCTCCTTCCCATTTTTCGAAAAAACAGGACGCTAAATATGTTTTTTTTTAATTTGGCCTTATATAAAAAAAAAAAAACGATCGAACTGTACCGGTAGTTATTCTTTAAGCCACTGGACCTGCGTAGAGTTCCGTAGTGTGGCGTACCGACTACGCAGAAATTAGGCTGCGTATTAATGGGGAAAATAGTCCCTGCGTAGGTTATGCGTAGGCTGGCGTATAGGTTTGCTTATGGTTGCTTACTGTGTGGAAAGCTTTTACTGCTTTGTCGATCTGGCGTAGGGTAGCGTACTGTTGCGTAGGCATGTAGCGTAGTGTTGCGTAAAAAAGGCGTACTTTCTGCGTCATGTTTCTACGCCGAAAGTACGCGAAAAAAATTAAACATGTTGAATTGTTTTCGTTCATCTTGCGTACCAGTTCCGTAGTGTGGCGTACTGACTACGCAGAAATTAGGTTGCGTATTAATGGGAAAATAGTCCATGCGTAGGTTATGCGTAAGCTGGCGTACAGGTTTGCTTATGGTTGCTTACTGTGTGGAAAGCTTTTACTGCTTTGTCGATCTGGCGTAGGGTAGCGTACTGTTGCGTAAAAAGGCGTACTTTCTGCGTCAAGTTTCTACACCAAAAGTATGTGAAAAAAATTAAACATGTCAAATTGTTTTTGTTTATCTTGCGTACCCCTTTCCGTCCCTCAGCATATAGTAACGAAGGCCAGCGTAGTTGGTACGCAATACGTCAAAATTCAGTATACATGGCCGTAGTAATCACAAAATAAGCTTTGATTTCATACCTCCATTCACGCAAACTATATAAAAATCGCGGCAATCATGATGGAAACAGGTCTCTAAGTTTGGACGTCGACGGGAATTAGCCCCGTGCATCTCTCGGGCTTTTGCAGCTAGTACAAAGCACACCCTAAAGCAAGATGGCTTACTCGGGGGGTAATCCCGCCCTTTGCATAGAGCATTTAATACGCAACATAATGTGAGTTGCTCGGCATCTGTCGTGTGTCTCTTTGATACGGATGTAATGTTGAATATGCATGAGGTATCTCTGTTGTCACGCATATCCTGCATTATGCATATCGCGTCTGTTTTCGCCCTGGACGTCGACACGGAGGAGGACCTCGGGCGGAGTATAGCCAATTCCACAGAGTAGACTCTCCCGCGGACGATGGAACCGGTCACCGGGACCCCGAGGGGGAGGGTTCAGGAGGAGATAGCTGCACCAACTTCGGTCGGCGATCTCATTAAAAAACAATAGAATACAAAGGCTGGCGGAGACGTCATGCCCCCCCCCCCCCCGCGGAGCCTTAGCGTATTATTATTATAGATATGCTCAAAGTGGAACTTCTCCATGTGTAAAAGATCTGTGGATATTTGGGGTCATTTGTACCATGTGCTATCTGTAAACTCCCTTATTGTTATCCTATCATTACTGTTACATGCAGGTAAGGACCCTACTGAGAAGCAGCTTGACACGATGATAAACGAGGCTCCAGGACCTATCAACTTCACCATGTTCCTAACACTCTTCGGCGAGAAGCTGCAGGGTACCGACCCAGAGAATGTCATCCTAGATGCCTTCGGGTACCTTGATGACGACGGCACTGGTATGTCTATAAATAAAGTTATACCATTGCACACGAGGCGTTAATTTGATTGCGATATTACCAGCGCTAATGTAAAGGCTATTGACCCATACGTCAGTAATTCAACGCACTCGTCGCTCTGCTAATTTCCCACTCACTTTTTGTACATTAATTTACGACACTAATATGGTGCGTCAAAGGCCAGGTCAGTCGTTGACGCAGTCCTACGTCAGGAAGTGACACCTGTGGGGGGGGGGGGGGGGTGGGGGTGTTTTACAAAGACTTTAAGTTGGACTGTAACTATATGGCAGGCTGTTCATGCCACTGGTTGCTTTCACAATTGGTCTCTCAACTTTATCTTTAGATAATAATTTTTCTTAAAAAGGTAAATTCTGTAAATTGTGACTACGATTTGTACGTCCCTTGAGTAACTAATGCCAGGAACTTTTCATGAAACATCCCCTTGGTGTGAACTGGTCGCTCTGAAATTGCAAAGGGCCTTAATGTAATGACCCTTACACACACGGCGTCATTTCGATTGCGTTATTCGTCAATTAAACCCAAGAAGGGGGAACTATAGTGCCTCAGTAATTCAACGCAGCGTCCATTTTTCTCTAACTAATATTACTACATGTCATGTCATGTCAGCCGATGACGTAGTGATACGTCACTAAAAGGACGCCTCGTGTTCCACGGGCATTATTATGTGAATATTAGTAAAGTCGACATCGTCGATATTAGATTGCTATTTTAAAATAAAAACTCACTAAAAATGATTATAAATATTACAAATAAGACTGATGTGGAAAAGAAGATGTGTATGATAATGTTTTATACACATTAAAGGGATAGTTGAGTTCTGTTGCAGAGGGCGCTACACAAAATATTTTTTTTGTGAGATAATGAAAAACCGAATGACAAATTTGAAAGAACATACTATTTAAATGACAAAATCATCTTTGTTTGATCAAAATCGGTTCAAAGACGGCTGAAATATAACGATTTCTAATACTTGTGTACCACCATAAATATTAGATATTTTGAAAAATTTGAAAAAACCGTTGAAAACCGTTGAAAAAAAACACGAAATAACGCCTTTTACGTCGTATTTTAGCCAATGCCGATGTTGGCTTTTTTGTTGGCATTTTCGTGTTGCTTATATTACCCACAATCAGCCGGCTCATGTATTGTTGTTTTAAATTAAATAATTAATTAACGGTCACCGTGTTTTTTTAAAGTGGAGCTGAATTGGTATGATCGTATTGGCTAAATTTCACACATTTGGGGGTCTAACATTACCTTCACAGCAATTTTAGGTTCTAAAAGAGCACTATAAGTGTCATAGATAAGAAAAAGAGCAATAACCATGCACTTTGAAGGCATATACGGTCTGAAAACAGAACTCAACTATCCCTTTAATTTACTTTATTTCGCTGAATTTCGCAAACGGTGAAAAGAACATCAGGGTCCTGTTGCATGAAACTAACCACTGATGGTAACTTTGCCATCAATATCATCTACCATGGAAACATCACTCAACAGCCAATTAAATTAAGGTTACCTTGGAAGTTACAGTATTATTAATGGCAAAGTTACCATCAATGCTAAGTTTTATGCAACGTGGACAAGCTAGTGTAAAGGTTAGGGTTAACATGGACCAAACAAACATGCGACCTAAATTTAAAAAAAAAAAGGGGGGGGGGGGGTCAAGTAATGAACTTAACGGTCACTCTTTATGAGTATCTGAATGAGGAGAGCAAATCAAGAAACCAACTTTGTCTCACCCCTCTCCCCCAGGTTCCATACCGGAGGATCTATTCCGAGAGATGATGATGACGACGGGAAGACGATTCACCGAAGAGGAGATGGAAGAGCTCACGCGCGGCGCGCCCGTCAAAAACGGTTTCCTTGACTACCGTGAGTTCACTCGTACTCTCAAGCATGGAGGCTCCAGAAAAGAGCGGGACGGTGCCGACACAAAACTTAGGACAAAATTAAAGTGATAAACTAAATCATTCGTTATTGTAAATTGATTCAACATAAATTTAATAATTTAATTGTAAATGACCACACATGATTGACCCTTACTACTAAGAATATTGAAAAATAAATAATACGTAGAAAACAACGTACAAACAAACAAAACCTGACATTTAAGTCGCTGCTGTATCAAATTTGTTAAATGCTGGTTTCCAACCAAAAGACCCTGGTCTTTCAAGAATTAATCTTTGACTTTAAAAACGAATCTTTTTATTGATTGTCTTGTCACGTCTTTGTAACTTTTTGTAGCAGCTATAATATTCATAGTTGAAATACTTCTATTATTCAAAAGAAGAAAATAATAGTTATAGACTTTTGCTTAGAGCTGCATGTGCGGCCTTCTTCTCGAAAAGCTTATTAGAAAGGTTAAGGTATGAAGATTATTATAATCCCTTTGTGTAAAAAAAAATGCCTCTTTGGTGTTTTTTTCTTCTTCTAGTCTTATCAGCGCCATCGATTATATCCATGATGTGGCCTATCCTATTAGAGAAAGACTGTAGCACTATGATTGATTCTAATGATCGTTTCCTTTAGTTGTTGGAAATGGAATGTAGATTTGAAGGTTTCGAAAGGAAAATGAAGATATGAAGATGAAGATTTTCTCTCTTGTCTCCCCCGCTCTTCTGTCCTCCTCTACCATTGTTCACGCAAGGCCTTCGCTGTGGCATGCCCCCTCGAGAGTCTTGTAATAGCAAATCAGCTGAAGTGTTTAATAATAATCTTAAAACGTATCTGTTTAGTTCGGCATATGATTTCTTGTTCTGTCATTTTTTTGCATGTTCTGTGTTACTTTCTGTTCTGATGCTTATATGTGTTCTCTTCTTGTTCTTTGTTTTACAAGTGCGTCTTGAGCAATTGATTTCAAGTCGCTGAAGTGGATTCAGCGACTTATATTGAATCTTATGAATTGTTATTATACTACACTTTCTTCGGTATTTAATTTTGAAATCTGTTAACTGCAATCCATTCTTCAAAGTTTGTGCAATAAACAACTTCCAAACTGCCCTGGCCACTGAAATGACACTATTTTGTAGAAGGCATTTCTCGCATTATTGAATAAAGATAAGTTTAATTTTACATTCTGCCTCTTGCTGTAGTCATGTTATCTTGCAATGTGCAGTAAATGATTAACGTTGTAGTACATGTGTGCTGAAAATATTTGTTTACAGAATTCTTAAGAGGTAAACAAATCAACCAGCGTAAACATTCAAACAACAAACTAACCAATCAACCAACGAATCAAATTAATCGATCGATATTGTCATCATCTATCCATCTTTCAATCAAACATAACAAATCAGGAAATACGAACGGTAAAGTCGAGCACCATTTTCCTCCTCAATCAATCAATCATTCATAGATCTGATAAACAACATTAGACAGTCAGTCATTCAATAATGATCATTCCAGTCGTCGATTACTCGATCCATCACTCAGCAAAATCAATCAAATAATCAATCAACCAACCAATCAACAAACTAAACAATCAACCAAACAATCAACAAATCAATCAGTCAATCATTCAATCAATCAATCAATCAATCAACCATCCGAACAACCAACAAAACAATCAATCAACCAAACAATCAAACAATCAACAAATCAATCAGTCAATCATTCAATCAATCAATCAATCAATCAACCATCCGAACAAACAACAAAACAATCAATCAACCAAACAATCAACAAATCAATCAGTCAATCCATCAATCAATCAATCAACCATTCGAACAACCAACAAAACAATCAATCAACCAAACAATCAACAAATCAATCAGTCAATCAATCAATCAATTAATCAACCATCCGAACAACCAACAAAACAATCAATCAACCAAACAATCAACAAATCAATCAGTCAATCAATCAATCAATCAATCAATCAACCATTCGAACAACCAACAAAACAATCAATCAACCAAACAATCAACAAATCAATCAGTCAGTCATTCAATCAGTCAGTTACTTAATCGATCTAGGAGTTATTTACACTCAACAAATATCTCAGGTCAAACTTGGATGATTTAAATTTCCCCAATTTTATTCGATCATTCAGTGGCCTCTCCTTACTGCACTCGGCTCGCCCGCCAAGCATTCTTGATCGCAAACCTCCGGAAAGAATCGCCATTTTCTCGAGACCGCCGACGGCTCTTCCGATTCTAAATAAGACGAACGAACAAAGAAGAAAGATGAAAGAGTATTTAATATCAGTGAATCATGTAACTTGAGTGAAATATCAGGAAACAATTAAGTGAGTTATAACTACAATGAGTTATATCGGCCAATTCTAATCAAACATTATTTCAAGCTATTTTAAACTTAGAAATCATTCGATGAACAAGTATAGATAAGGTTAATTTGGCGCTACTACCACTGAAAAAATGTCTTTTAAATTAGTAGTTGTAAAGCATCATGACAAAAGAATGGTCTAAAATATATTTTCAATTTGTAATCTTTGGTTTGAAACTTATTTAAAATGTACAATATTATTTTATTTTATACATGATTGTTTTTCATCGTTATCAGAGTTAACTCTTCTCTGTCTTATTGCTTTTCTATGGATTTAGCACTGGGGTGTGAACGCAGCCTAATTATTGGAAGTACTCCATCTAGTGGCAAAAACGATGTAGGTTTCAGGGCTATAGTAACTATTGACAAGTATTTTTTTTTTTTTTTTGACGTACATTCTCGTTAAAGCCCTGGAAAAATAAAAGGCCAACACGATTTATTTGAAAAAAGTATTAAAAAAAAAATACATTACCAGTTGAAATGATTTGTTCTGCCTTTTGAATATTATATTTACCTTTCTGAGGCGCACTTTCTCGTCTGCTTTCTGATTCTGCTTTCCTTTTTGAATGGAGATCAGAATGTTGTTATTGCAGACTAGCTTGGTGGGCGGAGCTGCTCGAGGTACTGGGGCAACTTCCTGGATTGGGGTGGGTTTTTGAAGCTTGTTGAAGTCAGTGATGACGTGTGCTGGTCGGCTCATGACAAACTGTATTTGAAAGGGGACAAACATGAGAGCTATAGACTTCCTGGTTGTCATTGGCAGTGTTTAAAGCATTTATACTAAGATCTCTGTTATTTATAAAACACTGTTTATAAAAGCCCGAAATAAATCAAAAAATTATCATTCCGCTCTTTCAATGCAAAGAAACGAGAACAACAATAACGCAAACTTATCTTGTAGAGGATTCTTTTTCTTGTTTTTGAATAAAGAAAAAGGTATATTATTTGTAAAGCAAATCTGATTAAACAAAGTCATGAAACTAATTAAAAAACATTATTCTTACTTTATTAAAAAGTTTTGTAACACAGCAGGTAAACAATTTCACATCCTCAACTATATTTAAAAGTTGATATCCACTGATTACAAACATAGAGATTCATTTAGAAATATATATTTTACATTAATCAACTAATTTTGGTTGTTATACTGACCTTGCTCGGTTTGGCTTCAATCTTGACCCTGGTCTTGGATGGAACAATGCGGTCTCCCTGGACACCGGTCTTATCCCTGCACCGTGTCTGGATCGCAGGACTTTTGGCTCTGGCCTTCAGGGAGATCCTGGTCTTGGTCGGGAACATTTTGGTCTCATTTACGGTCCAGGACCTAGCAGGAATTGTGGGATCCGAAGTCTCACTCTCGAACCACGTTTTGGCAGGAGGAGACCATTCGATGGTTTCGTCGACGTAACTGATCGTAGCTGGAAGGCAATACTGTAAGTTTGATTGTTCATCCATCACAGAGTAGGAAAACGAAGAAGAGAAAGAAAGAGGATTAGAAGGAAAAGATGAAGGAAGAAAGGAAGAAGAAGTTAAGAACAAGAAGAAAAAAGAAGAGGAAGAAATGGAAGAATGATAAGGAGCAGAAAGAGAAGAAGAGGAAGAGGAGAAGAAGAACAGGAGGAGGAGATAAAGACGAAGGAGAAGGAGCCACTGTAACTTTCAAAAGCTATAACTGTAATATTCATTAAGTTAGTCAAAGTTATTATCACTTGACAATCCGAAAATAGGATCTCGAACAAATTATACTGCTTTAACAAAAACAATCAGATTATACATATTTCATTGCAATTATCAAATTATTAAATTCTTTCAAATAATAAAAAAAAAGAAGGAAGTATGTCCGCACTTTTTTGTTTTGCTCCGTGCCCTGAATAGGGAGTACAGAATAACACAATGTTTTCAATGAATATATTATTTTAACTCCCAAAATGCTAAATTTGAAAGATAATTGATCAAGCCTATAATTTCATAAGTTATAATTTTTTGTTTAATTGATTGTATTTATTTTTTTCACTGTTCTTTATCGCAAAATAGACATCTTCACGCATATTGTTTTATCGTCTCGTCGTATATCATATCTTTATTTTGTCATGATTCATCGTATATATATTTTCTTGATTTTCCTTACGGTATTAAAAAAACATGAGAAAATTACCTGGGCTTCCATAATATCTTGATGCAACTCAAACGATTGGCACATGATGAAATTCACAGAAGAAAACGAACGATTTGAATGCTAGATGATGATAAGAATATATCGAGCATCTGGCGGGAACTGTGAAAAGATCACTAGTGAAAAAAGTAAACAAAACCGCCCGAATTTATACACAAATTTCGTTGCTACGCGCATTGCGCGCCTACAACACAAATGTATGCATTAATTATGACGAAACAATGCATTAACCCCAACTATGACCCACGCGAAAGGTACAACAGATGCGCGCATCCTTTGTAACGAAACAATGATGCGATGGCGTTGTGTTATCTTGGCACATATGGAAGATCGATTCAACAATTTGTGTCGATCGACTTTATCACTCTACCGTGTGAGTAAAAAAAAAAAGCTTACACTCATAAAATTGTCATTTATTTTAAAAGTCAGCTATGAACGAAAGGTTATCATACCTGTTTTGAAAAAGGATCATATCCCAAATCATTTGGTATCATTTTTGTGTGGTATGTGTTCACGCTTGGATGAACAGGAGGCATTGTTTGCGAGAGTGCCAAAATCGACATGCGCAAAAGTATAAAAGTGAGAGAATGAATTGAATGTATCAAATATGATGCGTTGCATTGTGCATTTTGCATCAGCAAAGTCACACACATATAAAAACGCGCACAATTGTTCTTTGATGTTTGGTATTTGATATTTGATATGTGTGGCATGATTAATTTTGTTAGGAATGTTATTTTGATCTGCAAAGAGCGAATTAATACCCAAATCCCAATCGTTTTATTCAAACATCACATATGAAGCCGTTTGGCGCAAGTTGATTTCTGCACCCTCTTGGACAATGTCTCCTGGCCATCCAAGCCTGAACACATAACACACAAAGATGATACCAAAGAAATGATTTGGGATAACACACTCTTTCATAAGATGTATAATAATTTACTGTTCATAGATGATTTTTTAAATAATTACCAATTTTCTAGGTGTAATTTTTTTGACTCTCACTGTATAATACCTATATCATACATTTGAGTCTTCCCTAATCTTGTGTTGAAAACTTTCAGGATTATCAAGTAATCTTATTAAACACCGGAGTGTTGGCTCAGTCAGTAGAGCGTCCGCCTCACAACTGGGAGGTCGTGGGTTCGATCCCCGGCCGCGTCACACCAAAAGACGTTAAAAGATGCTACCTTGTTTGGCGTTCAACAATAAGGGATAGAGCAACGTCGATCTGGCGCTGCTCAGTGGCTGCCGGGCTCACGAATTTTCGTTTTGGTTTAATAAAATTTGGAGTGGAATAAAAAAGATTATTATTTTTATTATTAAAAGTCCGTGTGTGATAGTTTGCCATTAAAATACCATATATATATATAGACTTACTTGACCTTTATCTAAGGCAACCTTGTGCCGCTATATATCAATAATATGGACATGACAGTATTTCGGTAGCAATATGGCGCAATATATTATCTGTTATGTTAGCAGTTAGTAATGTTTTGTATTTTAAAAGTATACAATATAAGTGTAAGAACTAGTGTTATGCTATAGAAATGAAAAGAGACACTGTCGATATATATAATGAACAGAGAAAACCGATCTCGACTAGCACGTGTGCTCACTTTGGGTTTTCTTTTAGCAACAACTTGAATTTTTGTATAAAAAAAAAAGTTTTTTATGTAAGCATTAATTAAGCTTTTGCAGTAATTCATTGTTTTTTACATTATGTACAGTTTGTATTTTATTGTTCTGCATTGCTACTTTGTTTTATGATGTACATCCATTTTGTTGTTGTTAATAAACTTCAAACTTCAAACTATACACTGGGCATGCAACGGATCCGTAAAGTCAGGGAATGGGCTTTCAGAAAAATGACCAATCACTTTTTCAATATAAAAGACAAAAAGAATAGACACATTCACAGTTCTGCCCTTTCTGTAACACCGTTTAATTAATTTCATGACAATAGAAAAACGAAATACAATGGTAAGTTTATTACTAAGAGTATATTTTAACATCAGGTCTGCTTAACATTGAACCTAAACTATACATTGAGTGTGAATGAGATATTGTAAAATTATTTTTCTTTACATATTACGTCTTTAAATATCAAGCATTCAAATGAACTAATGATATTGAGACTTCACCTCATTTCAGAAAAAAGTCTACATTTAATCAAAGCTTAGGTGTGGATATCATGAAATGAAGTCCTCCAAATTCAAAGATCGTGCGGCAAATTCCATTCTTTTGGTCCATATACCAATTTAACCAATTTATGATGTTGACCAGGCGCGTACGCAGGATTTTTTTTTTTTTTGGTCTCGAAATTTGAAAATTTGACATTTTGCACTGTTGGGGGGGGGGGGGGTAAGGTCACCTTTTTCAGGTCAGCCATGGGAATAATTTTTTATTATTTTTATTTTTTATTATTAAAAAAAAAAAAAAAAAAAAAAAAAGGAGGGTTTTAATTTTTTTTTTTTTAAGGGGGGGGGGGGGGGGTTTATACACATAAAAATACCAAAGGGGGGGGGGGCGGGTTTAACCCCCCAAACACCCCCTGCGTACGCGCCTGATGTTGACTTTTCTAAAATACCTACGACTGTACTTAATGCTATTTTGTAAAGTGTTTAGACATCTCTCGGCTTTAAATAATTGAGCTTACTTAATTAACCTCAACGGATCATAATCATATCAACAATTCTATTCAATAAATGTTCACTTCAAATAGTTACCTGTTAAAGTCTCTTAGCTACGAAAGGTAATAGATCTGAATACACTCGATATGAAAATACTTTAGACGTAATAAAGAACACTCTGTTTTTACACCATTAAAATATATTCTTTAACTGATATAGTTAACTTGTTAAAGGTACTATGTCCCATTTGCAGGCCAAAAAATGAAAAAGTTAAATTCCAACTGCATTTGAAAGATAATACTAATTTAGAACTTCCCTATAAAAGGTAGGGGTTGAAAATGTCTTCAAGTGGAAAAATAATGACTATTAGTTGTCAAATCGACTTTAGGGCTATAGAGCCCAAAAGTAATAGTCTTGATTTTCAGACCATTGTACTGAATGGTCATACGTTTTATGCTGCGCAAAGATTCAATCAGTTTAATATTTGCCATCACAAGAAGTGGGTTATTGATGTAGACAAATGCTCATGTACCCTTTACAACTCTTTTCATGTATGTTATTACCAAAGAAGAAAAAAGGCCAGTCAGTCACTCAGTAGTGTCTGATAGTGAAGTCTAGCAAGTAAACGGGTTTCCTTGCATAATTTGAATATGAGGACACTGCTAACGTTTAAATTTCACAGATAGGACATACATGACATATTCATAATTCCTGCAAAGTTCTACAGAATTTGAGATTGAATGCAAAAGGGACATAGTACCTTTAAGTCTTTTCAAATAATCAATGTTTATTTCCACATTACAATGTACATGAACAGACCGGTGAACTAACCCATTCAAATTTATGAATGTTTCTTTCCTGGGGACCTAGTGACGAGTTATTCCATTAACCTGTTATTAAAAAGGGAGTTTACAGATAGCACATGGTACAGATGACCCCAAATATCCATAGATCTTTTACACATGGAGAAGTTCCACTTTGAGCATCTTAGAATAATAACTGCCAAAGTCCTAGATGTGCTTCATGAATACCTTTTGTTTGACCTCTTGAAAAGAATACTCCCACCTCCCTATTATAGAATGTACCGTTGGTGCATAAATGAATAATGTTACATAACTTTCGTGAGCGCATAGTATTCATGTCTGTGAGTTTTACCATTTTGGTACAAATGACCTTTATCTGCCCACGCGCAGATTGTATCTGTAAACTCCCTTATTAATGAAATTCAATATTTAGAATCCAGTTGGTTTTTATTACCTGTTGTTATGTCGGACATGCCTTGGGCAAGCTTTCAGGTCGTCATGATCAACCTTTTTCTTTTAAAGAGTATTCTTAAAATTTGAATATGTGAGTAATCCGGTCTACTGTCTAGACTAATGCCTATCGCTTTAAATGGGCCATTTTCGTAATGTAATCAAATTTGATATAACGTATTGGTGAAGTGTCCCGATTCAAATTATTTCTTTCAACTATTATGAATAAAAATATCTCAATATCATGAATGCGGTAGGTAGGACACATGTTAATCTTTCGTACCGAGGCACTTCACAAAGACGTATGTATTCAATTTAGTTACATTACGATTGTGTCCTTCAGCCCACGAGTAAAGGTATCAAATATGCCTAAGCAATGTCTGGATTATTCATTTCTTAGCATGTACATTTAGTATACACTCTGTCTTATATGGCACGGGGAGCATCATGCTATCCAATGATACGAAGGCTTGCGTCAGCAAATAGTAGCATTCAATTATTTGTATTGTTTTCCTCAATATTCTTTTTTGATTACATTCAATGCATAAATCAAACATAACAAATTCATCTTGAATACCAGAACCGGAACATTAGTTAGAACAGAAATAAAATAAATGCATGTTTATTTTAGCTACGACAATGAATCATTAACCTACATAATGCTAGTTAATCAACCTTGGATAAATACACCGAAAACCAATTAGAAAGAAATAATAATCATTGAATCAATCAATGTATGCTGTCAGTCTCACATGGCCTGTGGATCATCACGCCATGCGGCATCCACTGACGCAGCCATGCGTCATCAACTGACGCAATCCTGCGCTATCAAGTAACGCCTCGTGTGCAATGGACATACGTAGTTCATGCGACGTTACGTATCCTCCACGTATTACAAACGTTATATTTAGTGAAATTAGTACTGCATCATAGTCATAAGTAAAAGCGAAACTTAAAACGAAAATTAACATCGAGGCTCTATCGTAATCTCATTTTAAAATACTCCGTATTTTGTGCTGTTAACATAATCTATTAATCACCTGTTTATACAACAACGATTATGTACAGTTCTGTGAAAAAAATTTGTTGCTTGCGTTGACAGCTGAATGAGCTAATCATCTTCTTAAAGATGTCCTTGTGCGTAACCTGTTGGTCTCGTGGACCTTCGGTTAAAAATAGGGAATCCCGACCTGGACCCTGTCTCATAAAACTTGTTATCAATAACAAAGCTACTACAGGTGTAGTTGCATTTGATTGGAAAATTTGTGATAGAAATGTTACGGTCGATGTTGATACTGCATGTAAGTAAATTATTTCCTCTTCTCCCTTTCTACCCCAAAAAACAATTGAAGTAATGTACAATGTTATTTTGATAAAAATGAATAGAGACAGACTTTAGCATAGGATCGGCCTTCCTGTCTTGTCTCGGAATACTTTCATTAATGTGCACGTTTAGATCCCCTATGTTCTTTTTGTCTTCTTCGCCTATGTGATTCATTTGTGAGATTGAATAAAGTGAATAAAGAAAGAATAAAGATAATAGGTTTTATGAATCGGGGTCCTGGTTGGAGCTATGATGCTTATTTTACAATCTGCTGTCTTCGGAGTTGCTTGAGAACTGTGTTCCGACTTCCTTGAACTTGGGCTCGGGCATTGCATCACCATTGAGTTTAGGCTAAGAGTGGATGAGAAATGTATTTATTTATTTATTTATTAAAACATCTTTCATCTTTGATCAGCTCACAAGCTGTTTACATAATGGTCCTTCATAAAGAAGGAAAATACAAATTCAAGAACTGAAAATAAGAGTAGTAACAAACAAAATAGCGGTTTGATACAAATGGTAAAAAGATGAAATAACACAAATAGGAAAAATAAGATAAGGGAGAAACGAAAAGAGGCGAAAAAAGATATGCATAAGTATATGTAATTTCCTGAATAACAGGGCTAGCATAATGAATAAATACAATCGAAGAACGTCTTTAAGAACTTAGGAAATAAAATAGAACGAGAAATTTCATTCGTTATTGGAACGAATAAGGTGGTCTGTTATTTAATCAGAATAACCTATTTTGTAGAGAATTGTCTCTGCTACAACATATCAAAATTTGGAAGAAAATCGATCAATATAATATACAGAGATACAATCAATTTTCCATAAATATGCTGACGTCATAATATGCAAATTCGTATTATGAGTTCCAAGGCCATTATGATAATGTCACGATTTACTTAAAGGCCAAATGAGACATGAAATCATATCTCCGACTCATATTCTATCCAAATATGGAAAAAATGGGGGGTATCTGGACATCCTAAAGAGCTATGATGGATTTATGCAAGTTTTTGCACATATATGCTATGTATTACAAGAGCTCGCACGCACAGACATTTGTTTTGACCAGACGCTCATTTCGTTATTAATGGTCATAAAGAGATAAACATGGTATCAAATTGTTTGGAAAAAATGGAAAATATAATGAGAGCAGGAAAAAGGCGATTCAATGTTGCGTACGGCCATAAAAAAGGAAAACGCGCGCGCGATTTTATTTTGAAATGCTCTGAATTGCCTAAAAAGTATGCAAACAAATTAGACGATTTAGAGCATTTTAAAAAAAAATTGCGCGCGAACTGCGACTAACTATTTGAACTTGACCGGACTGACAATGACCTAAACCATGATATATGAATGAGAAATGACTTTCCATAATGAAGATATGATCATGAGGTGACTTTCAGAATATTTCACAAAATGGTGCCTGGGTGACGTCACGGTACACTGATGACCTGGAAAGTGTTGCCACGTCTAATGACAATGATCTATTAATGAGCCAAAATTGAAAGAAATTAACAAAGCAGATCCTGATTGATCCTGTACACACTACTACTACTACTACTACTACTACTACTACTAGTACTACTACCACTACTACTACAACATCAACTACTACTACTACTACTACTACTACTAGTACTACTACTACTACTACTACTACTACTACTACTACTAGTACTACTACTACTACTACAACATCAACTACTACTACTACTACTACTACTACTACTACTACTACTACTACTACTACTACTACTACTAGTACTACTACTACTACTACTACAACATCAACTACTACTACTTCTACTACTACTACTACTACTTTTTCTACTACTACTACTACTATTACTACTACTACTTCTACTACTACTACTAGTACTACTACTACTACTACTACAACATCAACTACTACTACTACTACTACTACTACTACTCCTACTACTACTACTACTATTACTACTACTACAACTACTATTACAACTACTACTACTACTACTACTACTACTACTACTTTTTCTACTACTACTGTTACTACTTCTACTACTACTACTACTACTACTACTACTACTACTACTACTACTACTACTGCGTGGGCGGAAATAAATAAAAAGAAGGAAGAATAATAATTAAGGAAGAAAATTCTGACGAAATCGATAGGTGATCTGTTGAGACCACCTAAATATCAAGTTTAGCATTTAAAACCGTGAGGTTGATAATGTGTAAATTATATTATTAATTTGCTATATATTTGCTACTTTGATTGTATTTCATCTTTTTTAGAATTGTATAATAGTTATGATGTATTTCCCGGCCTCCCTGGAAGATCAACTTTTGATGAATAGGCTACCCTGGTGAAATATTAATGAATAATAAATAAATGACAATCATAATGATGTCTACTCATACCTTGTTCTCCCCATTTTGAGAATGGTATGCCTCGTCTGGTTCATCTACGACGTAGGCGGCGTTGCCATACTTGACTTCCATCGCGGTGTCGTCCTACATCAAGACAATGAATGCAATTGATTAGATTTAACTATGATATGAATAATTTCACTTTCTTTATTTGAAATAATGATGATAATGATGATGGTGATAATTATGACGATAATAACAACCACAGACAAAAACAAACAATATAATAATGATAATAATAATAACAATAATAATTTGATTTGATTTGATTTGATTTTATTTATTCATCATCAATAACATCAGTGATTAAACATTTGAATACATCGTGAATGGTACATGTTCATAAATGAATATTATAGATCATATTAAAGAAAAACCTAACAAAGTATTGATATGCTAGACATATGTCTTTTCTCATAGAATATAGAAGGTGATGAAAAGGAGCCAAATAATAGCACATGTGCTAGTCGAGTCTGGCCCCTGTTCTTAGCACACACTTGGCAAAAATAAATATATCATTATCAAAAAATAAAACTTGACAGTAGAAGTATACATGTTGAGTAATACCGTAGCACAATTTCTACACTCCAAATATAATTATGAAGAGGATATACCAGGTTAAAAAGTCATAGATACATGTATCTACAGATTATTTATACAAAAAATTGCATTTTTTTGACAAAAAAAAACAACAAAAATGTAATATGGAGATTATTTACAATATATACATGTGTACTTGCATAATTCAATCACTTATTCATCAAGTAATCGTTGAGATGTTTACGAAAAGTGTTTCTAGACCCTTTGTTTTTGATTTCATCGGGAAGTTCATTCCATAATCGGGTTCCTACACAAGTTACTGAAAATTTGCCTTGTGTTGTTTTATACAGTGGTATACGTAGATGGCCCTTTTCTCTTTTTCTTGTATGCTATTGGTTATTTTTATAGCGCAAATATCCACCACGCAAGGTGCCAAATGCACTCCTATAGATATCACACCGACTCTACTAGGCTACCGTGCATGGTAAATTGTTAATTCTGACATATTTTGCTCCCACTACCCGTCTTTGATATATAGAATTATGTTTTTAAGAATCAAAATATCTTTAAACCTCGGGAGAGAAAGGGGAAGGGGCGGCAACAAGCTCATTTCCAGGTGATTATCACAAAAAAATGGAAGCATCATTCCATTTTTTGTGGGAACGAGTGGTTGCATAGTTGTCATACGGAGCAAGATTAATTTCCTTTCGTAAATAAGAAAGGGAGATATGTTTACATCAGCACTCCTCACTTTGATAAGAGTTATGGGGCCTGTAACACAATATTGACTTACAATGACTCGTAAAAATGTATATCTCTACTCTTGTTCCAATTAATTTCATCTTGGTATGCATTGCATTTTTTTTTGTAACATGAATTTAAGAAATACGATTAATTTGAAGATATAGGATTAAATGTCGGGAGATACATTTGATTGTAACTTCATAAGGACCGTGGTATCATGACGTCCACTCATGACTGAGCAGGAAGAAGGACTTCTTTCTCGTTATCATATTATCCTAGGTCTCGGTGCCAAAATTAAATATTGCATCCAAGCAGGGGCGGCGATTTCTTTTCATGACCCGGGGGGGGGGGGGGGGACGAAACGCGAGGAACGAGGGGGGAGTGACGTCATGAGCAAAAACTTGTTCATTTATTTATTTATTTATTTATTTTTATTTTTTTTGGGGGGGGAGAAAAAAAAAATCCGAATCATCACCGCTCTTACATGTTATATAGCAGGCCCCGCGGAACGTTTTTCGAAGTGGGAGGGGGGGGGGTGGGGGCTTAAGTATTTACGATCAGATAGGACAAAGCAAGTGGAGCGTAAATCGGCGTTGGGTCCTGGGGCAAAGTCTCGACGGGGGTCAGGTTTTTAGGCATTTAATAAGGGTCAGATGTGCATATTTTGATACCTTATTTGTGACACTTGCATGCAGGTCACAAATCCGAGTGGGGTCCAGGGGGGCGAAGCCCCCGGAAGCTCAGCGCTTTTAGGCATTAAATTACGATCAGATGATCATCCAGGGGCCGCCTTAGGGCCCTGGTGGGGTCCAGGGGGCGGAGCCCACGGAAGCTCAGGTGTTTTAGGCATTTAATTATGGTCAGCTGAGCAACCAGGGGGCCTTAGGGCCTTTGGTGGGGCAAACAGGGCAAAGCCCCCGGAAGCTCAGAGAAAGTCATTCCTTTTTAGGCAACATTTGTAAATTAGTCACTGGTATCGAATTAGAAATAAACCACGTTTGAATTTTATCGGGGGGGGGGGGGGGGGGGTATTGCCCCAAGCCTCGGGTTTGTCTCTAGGGTTGTCGGTCTCCAGGGTTGTCTGCCTTTTAGATTTTCGGTCTCTTGGGTTGTCGGTCTTTTGGATTGTTGGTCTTTTGGGTTATCAGTCTTTTGGATTGTCGGTCTTGTGGGTTGTCGGTCTCTTGGGTTGTCTGTCTTTTGGGTTGTCAGTCTTTTGGGTTGTCAGTCTTTTGGGTTATCGGTCTTTTGGGTTGTCGGTCTTTTGGGTTGTCAGTCTTTTGGGTTGTCGGTCTTTTGGGTTGTCGGTCTTTTGGGTTGTCAGTCTTTTGGATTGTCAGTCTTTTGGGTTATCGGTCTTTTGGGTTGTCGGTCTTTTGGGTTGTCAGTCTTTTGGGTTGTCGGTCTTTTGGATTGTCAGTCTTTTGGGTTGTCTGTCTTTTGGATTGTCGGTCTTTTGGATTGTCGGTCTTTTGGGTTGTCGGTCTTTTGGGTTGTCAGTCTTTTGGATTGTCAGTCTTTTGGGTTGTCTGTCTTTTGGGTTGTCGGTCTTTTGGGTTGTCGGTCTTTTGGGTTGTCAGTCTTTTGGGTTGTCTGTCTTTTGGGTTGTCGGTCTTTTGGGTTGTCGGTCTTTTGGGTTGTCGGTCTTTTGGGTTGTCAGTCTTTTGGGTTGTCGGTCTTTTGGGTTGTTAGTCTTTCGGGTTGTCGGTCTTTTGGATTGTCGGTCTTTTGGATTGTCGGTCTCGTGGGCTGTCGGTCTTTTGGGTTGTCGGTCTTTTGGATTGTCGGTTTAGGGCTATCGGTCCCGTAAACTGTCGGTCAATTGGGCTATCGATATTACCCCTTTCTTACCTTGGTTTCATCTGCAACATACAGCTCGCCAACACCACATCGAAGCGGTTTTTTGATTGACTCTGGTAGACAGCAGTACATGCGATCAATGATTGGGCTGATCAGGACCGGGTTTATGGTACGTGGGTCGGTGAAACCTGCCAGGAGAAACAAACCATTTAACTCTTTATCTGCTCTGTACATCGAATGGAACGATAAAATGGAACGCGCCAGTGATACAGGTATTTGTCACACGTACTACGTGTATGTAAAATATACCCAAAATATTGTTTTGGGTCCAACATTTCAATCCCTAGTCGGGAAATCGTAAGGTGACACTTTAATACAAAACATAGCGGCACATTGAACAAATATATCAATAACACACAAACTAACAAAATTAAGAAGATTCGGTTTAGGCATTTTAGACGTATATAGAAAAAAGCAATTAATTAGATTCCATATTAGCCAAGAAACCTACAAAGTACTATTATTATTCTGGCTTTCGGCCAGCTGCTCAAAGGCGTTCCAAGCATTCAGGAAAATACATTTCTACTAGGTGCCCATATACTACACCTGGGTAGAGAGTGGCAGAGGTAGATGAATGTCCTTCCAACAGACCATACACGTACCTGTCAGGAAACTGATCAAGAGCCCCCAGAAACATGTCTGAGCCCAAGCAGCTCCACTGTACCAGGAGTACGATAGGTAGTACAGCTCTGCGATACCCGGTCTGAAATATCAACATATACATTTGTTTTAGTAACAATAGCAGTAGTAGAAGTAGTAGTAGTAGTAGTAGTAGTAGTAGTAGTATTATAAGTAGCAGCAGTAGTAGTAGCAGCAGTCGTAGTAGTTTATGTAGTAGTAGTAGTAGTAGTAGTAGTAGCAGTAGTGAAACTATTATAGTAGAAATAGTAATAGTTGTAGTAGTAGTAGTTGTAGTAGTGAAAGAAGTAGTAGTAATAATAATAGTAGTAGTAGAAGAAGTAGTAGTAGTAGTAGTAGTAGTACCCTCTATAAGTTTACACTATTATCATTTTAGTAGTAGCAGTAATAGTAGTAGTAGCAGCAGTAAAGTAGTAGTAGTATTAGCAATAGTGGTAGTAGTAGTGGTAGTAGTAGTAGTAGTAGTAGTAGTGGTATGGACTAATGATGATAATTAAAAAGTAATTATAATAATCATAAACAAATAATGATGAATAATATTTCGTATTTATAAAGCACTTATGATGTTTTAAGTAATGAACCGATATCTCATTACCCTGGTCATGTGAGTCAGGCTTGCCTTCACACAACGTAAGCACACTCTCTACTCCCTTGCAAACATTCCAGCCAGGTGCCTTTTTTTACAGACGCTCACAATGCAAACCGCAAACAGGGATGTGGGAAGGGGGGGGGGGGGGGGGGGGACGACTGATTATTATCGGGGAAAAGTGTCGTGCCTGTTGAGGATATTGAATTCTGGTATAAAAGAGATATTGCAATTGGCCTTGATTTGATTTCTTGAAAGCCTTTGTAAAATTAAAAAAAAAAAAAAAAAAAAAAAAAAAAAAAAAAAAATCGAAAATAATATCGCTAGTAATATTCGTTAAAAAAAAAAATGTCTGAAAAAGTCAACGTGATTTTCAAGGTATTAAGAAAATGGGGGAGGGGTCCAGATATTTCAAGTTCGATATGTAAATCTCATGTAGGTCTTCTATCTGAATTTCTTTTTCGGCGTGAGGGGGGGGGGGGGGAGGGTGAAGGGGGAGGGTGAAGGGGGAGGGTGGAGGGCATGGGTAGAAGGGGTGAACATCTGAACCAACCTTGGTTCTTCGGTGGGCATCATGGTGGTTGGGCTCATAGCCATGGTAGTCAGAAGGCTCTCATTGTAGCACCCAGCGGTGTAGAGAGGGGGCTTGTAAATCTCAGGGGGGTAGATCTGTGCCCCTATTCCCACCCAGAGGGACCAAGTCAGACCGCACAGCGTACCCCCGATGGCCCCCTGGAATGAGAAAATATAGAAGTGAATACGAATCCTAGTATAAGATGAGCCAAATAACTAAATCCACTCAGCGAGCAAGCAAACAGACAAAACAACTTAATGTACCTGATAATAATGGCAATGTACAATTTTACAATTTATTTCTAATTTAATACTTTGTTGTGAGATATTCATTCGTATATCTAAGTGCTAACGGAAGACGAATTTCTTTTAAAATTCCAGATATACTAATAAAATGAAAGTTCAAAGTTATCATTGAAATGTAACGTTGAATATCTTATACTCCGAAATTTCAAACAAATATCTGTAGTTGGTGCAACCAAAAGGGCAATGATAATAAGTATTATGTTACATCATCCCAATTAGGTTATTTTTAAAGGAATACACAAATAAAGGGTATTCAAATTGCGCTTGACAAAATTTCTTGAAAATCTTTGCGATCTTCGTACTACATAGAAACTTGATGAAATAGTGATGCCTCTTACGTAGGAATTTGTCCAGGGGAAGAACATTCCTAAGCTGTACAGACCAAGCAGAGGTCCTCCGATCATTCCAAATATACTCAGTGCAGCCTGTCAACAAGAACAAACAAATAAACATGAACACAGTATAAACGAGATGCACTGGCGTGTCCGTGCAATATATCAAATTCAATGATTTTTTCATTCATTTCATGTAAGTATGAAAGTATTGATTTGAGCATTAAATGAATAAATGTTGGTGATACCAGAAGGATTAAATGTCCATACCAAGAGATTCTCATTCTTGGATGTACAATATTGAATTGACATTAACTAATCGAAAATGAAATTGAATCATGCTGAATCAAATCACTTCAAATCGGATCATACTAAATCAAATCACTTGGAATCAAATCATACTGCATCAAACTACTTTATATCAAATCATAAAGATAATAATATAAATCATAATGAATCAAATCATACAGAATACAATTACTTGATATCATATTATAAAAAATTATAATAAAAATTAAAATGAAATCAAATAGAATGACATCATATCTAACCTGCAGGACACCTCCTAGCTGAGATGCAACATACGTCATACCAATGCATACAACCCCAAAGAATAGCGCTGTGCAATTGAAAAACAATGAACAATAAAAACAACTAAAAGATAACAAAGTTAACGAAATCACCGTAAAGCCACAAGTATTTGTTATCATCAAAGACAAAGTGTACTAAAAATACCATTACCTGTAATACATCACAACGATTGCACATTTCAAAAGGAGAAGTACACGCATGGTACATGTCTTTCAAATTGCTCTTTTGATAAATAATAAATTGTTTGTTTTCTCGAAAGTCTTTGCGATCTTGCTATGGGAGAAAGGTATGAAATTGATTTGGTAATGCATTGACACAGAATTTTAATCTGCATTCCCAATCATCTGAGCCCCTCTAGAATAATAAATATATCACGTGACGAGCTGTGGACCAATCACATCTTTGTATATGTAAGAGCTATCACGTGACGAGCTGTGGACCAATCACACCTTTGTATATGTAAGAGCTATCACGTGACGAGCTGTGGACCAATCACACCTTTGTATATGTAAGAGCTATCACGTGACGAGCTGTGGACCAATCACTCCTTGGTATATGTACGAGCTATCTTATATCTTGCTTCATCATAATACGTACCCAAACCCTTGGTGACGAGAGTATATTTCTTCTCTTCTATATTCGGCCAGATTGTTTTTACGATGTCTTCAGCAGTGACAGCAGCCAGAGAGTTAAGACCAGATGATACGGTACTAAGGCAAACATAATTATAAATCAATAGTTCATCATTAAAGGGGAAGTCCATCCTAGTCATAAACTGGTATTTATTAAACTAGAAAAAAGAAGAAAAACGAATAAGTGACAGCTTGAGCAATATCCGATTAAAAATAGGAAGGTTATGAAGTTGTAAAGGTGTCATCAGTGAAACACAAACTGCCAACACTGTGACGTATCTTGCGAGACCCTCTCCAATTTGCTCTGTACAGGACATTTCATAAACTTTCCTTTTTAGCTATTGATGATGATGGAGTAGATTTGTTTCATACAGGAGTTTTATATAAAAGCATTTGCAACAAATATATTTGGGTGCATGTTTGAAAATTTGACGCGCTGTGTCAGAGTGATATTGTACACAAAATAAATGCAAATCGAAGAATGTATGCACTGCTAAAGATCACTGAGACATACACTAATTGCCTTTAAATGCTTGATTGGGGTAAGTATTAACGCAAAATAAATGACGCATCGTTACCTCAACGCTGCGCTGAAGACGGCCGACGTAAACAAACCAGGCAAACCCGGCATACTTCCAAACAGGTACATCACAAAGTAAGGCATCAGCTACAACGAATGAAAGAAGAGAGCGTGAGGAATAGATAACAGTTCTTAGCTGAATATTTGATTGAAATGTGAAGTGATAATATCAGCACATTTCAAGTGACATGAATGCAAATACTTTCAAAAGGTCAACTCAAAAGCAATTTCAGTACCCTATAGAGTACCGAAGTGATGACGTAATATCCACTCGTCGTCCAGGTTACTGTTTTCAAACAATAGAGCCTGCACACACTATGAATATGACGGACAAAGAAAGAGGACAAAATATACAGTTCCTCATTCTACCCTCAACAATTGCTGTGGTAGACAAAGAAACATCGAAACATCCCTTTACTGCTATTATGTAAAAATGTGTAGAACAGATGAATATGCATGTGACACCTGTTCTACACATTTTTACATAATAGCAGTGAAGAGATGTTCCTTTGTCTACCACAGCAATTATTGAGGGTAGAATGAGGAACTGTATATTTTGTCCTCTTCCGTCATGTTCATAGTGACATGATGAGGTTCATCGCGAATCTGGCGAAACCAAGCAAGTAACGGGCTAGAGCAGGGCGAATTTAGTGTTTGGGGCTGGGTGTGATCACCACGCCATTGTTTAGCACAAAAATGTTGGAACCAGCGCTGATTCTTGACAACTTTGCAGTATGACGTCATACTCGGTACTCTCATGTATTGTCGTTGGAAATCAGGTTTGGATTACCTAATATGTCATTGTATTCTTTTTTAAAGGTGGCGCACAAGTTAATCGAAATTGCCCCAAGGTTGATATTTCGGAAGTCAATGCGATCGTGGTTTGTTGTGCTTTTGATTATGTTGACAATGATAGCTAGAATTGATCTTCTTCTGACACTCATATCCAGGGCAGCGGTTTCACGAAACCGTCATAAGTACAAGTTCGCTCACAACTCATTATAACGCGTATATAAATTTAACACGTGTTTCAATCAGATATCGATCAACTTTTACTTATGACGATTTCGTGGAACGGCACCCAGCATTCTAGGAGCTCTTGGCTACCAATAATGTAGTGGTCACTCAATTTCAGAAGCAATACATCATCTACATAATATTGATAACCACCAGAGAAAATTAAGACATGAGCTTAAAATTTAAATCACAACTATCATTTTTGCATAACAGTATGGCCCGTATTCTGAAGTCGTGTCTAAGTTAGCCACGTCTAAAGTTAAACAACTGTTTAGTTAGACACGACTTAGACAGGACTTAGACGCGAGGTCGTGTCTAAGTCCTGTTTAACTAAATTTCGTATTCTGAAGTCGTGTCTAAGTCTCGTCTAACTAAAAAACTGTTTAAGTCCTGTCTAAGTGGTGTTTAACTAAACAACTGTTTAAGTTCTGCGCAAGTCGTGTTTAACTCTTAGTCACGACTTCTGGGCATGCCCAGTAGGCGTTAATTGTGACGAAAGACCCAATGCGCATGCGTGCGCGCACCGGATAAATAAATTAACGCGCACAGCTAGCTGTGCGCGTGCTGGTACCATGGTGATGTGATCGTGACGTAATGACTAGACTGCATGTACTTTGTGTACGTACGTACGTAGTACACGTACTGCATGAGATTGACAAACACACTACTCATCGGTGCCTCAGTGCTCGGAAGAACCACAAAAGAAACTTCTCCAACAGAATGGTTAGTTCATTATAGATTATGGAATTTCCAAGATGTCACCAGTAGATAAGAATAGTTAATATTATCGAGAAAAAAAATTAGGCTACACGAGAAAAAATCCTGCAAAACGTATTTGAAATTTTGGAGAATGCACGTACCATCGTTCTCCCCCGCAAGTTCGGGGTCAGCAAGTACAGTGTACCGTCGGCGTTGAAAAGCAGCAGAATCGCGCCCTTAAACAGGACTTAAACAACCCCTCGCAGTTGTCTAAAGTTAAACAGGACTTAGACAGGACTTCGTGTTTAACTTTGTTTAAACACGACTTCAGAATACCAAAAAAGTTAGACACGACTTCGTGTCTAAAGTAAGACGGGACTTAGACAACTGTTTAGTTAAACAGGAGTTAGACACGACTTCAGAATACGGGCCTATGTGTTCAACTTAACAGGCGATGGGGAAAGGGGGGGGGGGAGGAGGGGCTACAGCCCCCTCACCCTCTTCCTCATAAGCTTTATATTATGGTTCACTTTAGTCTTTGTTATTACCTGATTTTTTTTCTTTAATAAAATCATCTTTATTCAATATTGCTTTCGACTTTGCAAAACATAACAAAACATATATGAATATATATACATAATATAACCAATAGAATCAACAACAAGAATATAGCTGATTATATAAGACATGGTGGTACATTTTTAAAATATTTTTTTTTAAATGCAACATAATGTTTTTCCACCTATTATCAAATGATACAAATTTGTTATTTTTAACATAAATGTATTGTTCAAGAGAACGATAATACCTTACCATTCATTTACAAGAATTTAGTGAGAGAACGCTATTCGTTATTACCTGATCTGATGATGTGACATATCCCATTGTAAAGGGGTCGCATTCCACAAAGTTAGCATACATGACTAATCCTGACAGGCAGGCTGATGACACCACAATCACCATCCCGATGACCGCCATGAACAGAGCTCTACACAAGTTGGAAAGAGGAAACGGAAAGAGAATTGGTCAATATCAATTTTCCTTTAACTTTTAATGCGTTGTATAATATGTAGTATTTGGTTCTTATAGTTGGTTTAAAGTTTAAAATTTCAACCCCTGTTCTGTTTGTCCTACTATACTTCTGTTGATATCGAAATTCTCATCCATTCTTTTTTTAAATGCTCAAAAAATATTTATATTTGCATATTTGTTAAAAAGAAATTTTAATGTCATTCTCTATTAAAATGTCATACATTTCAGGAGATAGAATATAATACATGCAAGGATGAGATAATTGAAAGAAAGGTTGAGATGGCAGATGTGGTTTGGTCAGATGATACTCACAGCTGAGCAGTCTTCTCTTTGCCACACGTGAGATACCTCTGGACCTGTGATTGGTTGACACCATAGGTACTCCCCCAAGTAAAGGTCCCGCCCACTACTATAGTCCAGAACGTATGACGGATAGTTGGATCAGGATCAAAGCTAAGGAAAAAGAGAGAAAAACGAAATGACCACGGCCATATCGTACTGAGTGAGACAGTTGTGACATGGCACATATTATGCGAACGCGGTCATAATTATGTTGAATCATGGAGTTCCAAATAGTTTCCGCACACGTAATATGTCTATGGTAATGAACTATCTTGAGCACCGTGAAACGACTAACCAATCAGAAGCGACTTCCGCTGTCGCGACTACTGAGCTTAGGAAGAACAAGAAATGCGGAGTTCTGAGAGCGCAAAGATCTGGACGGAAGGCAACAAATTATCAAAATATCATTGTAGGCCTACTGTGGAGCAGAGGCATGGACACAATGAAATAAAACTAAAATATGAATTAATGTCGATTTGCTTACTTCCAGAAATCGATTCTGCCGTTCTCTTCGCATATCTGCCAAGCCTTGTCCAGCCCACCAATGTTCATAGAGCCTTTGATGATGACGGCTAGGAAACCAGACATCATAACCATCACCTGGAAAGCATCGGTCCATAGCACAGCTTTCATCCCTCCCTAAGACGTAAAATATATTTATTCACCTTTTATTCATTTAACATTTTTACCCTACTCACACCTTAGAGACCGACACCAGACCATCATCAGACTGACAACACATTGATATCATACCCACACCCGACTGAAACAAGGGCCCCGTCACCAATCGCGACTCATTTGCGATTGATATCAATTGCAACTACGTACATTTAAAATAGGAGACTGCAAACTTGCGATTGATTGGAGGACTTGTGATTGATTGGGATCAATTGAACTGTTTATAAGACGGGGCCCCTGAAATACTGAAATCAGATCCACAACAGACCCACACCAGTCCGACACTAGACAGACACCAGACTGACACCAGGCTAACACCAGACTGACACCAGGCTGACACCAGTCCGACACTAGACTGACACCAGGCTGACAACAGACTGACACCAGACTGACACCAGACTGACACCAGGCTGACACCAGACTGACACCAGACTGACACCAGGCTGACACCAGACCAACACTAGACCAAAACCAGACTGACACCAGACTGACACCAGACTGACACCAGGCTGACACCAGACTGACGCCAGACTGACACCAGTCTGACGCCAGGCTAACACCAGACTGACACCAGACTGACACCAGACTGACACCAGTCTAACACCAGACTGACACCAGACTGACACCAGACTGACATTAGATTGACACCAGCCTGACACCAGACCGAGCAAAATATTAACCCGAGTTGGAGTCGGCAATTTGTTTGGTGGTGGACCTCACACACACAAAAAAATGCTAAAATTCGGCTATTCGGCTGAAACACCATATTCGATAAAAATACAACTTGATATTTATAAATTGAAAGCTGAATGAAAATAGAAAACAAATATAAAGGAATAACAAATATATTTTATGTTTTAGTATTGCACAACCTCCTTGACCCTGCATCCATGCCTATGAAAATAAGGATAAAAGGAAATAATTAGGTTTCTTACGATTGTTGTGTAGAAGGTGCAGACAATCCCTATGGCAAAGACAGAGCCCCATAGATTCAAACCGGTAACTGACAAAGGAAGGAGAAAAAAAAGAAGACAAATTGCTAAGCATTATAGAATTATTATCAATAAGGGATTGAACCTTTACACAAATTTTGCCTATTAAACTCGAAGCAGGAAATGCTGATACAGGTTTGACGAAAAATCTGAATAAGTTAAATGATTACATTTTCAGTGATATGGACTTAATTTCTTTGGAATGTTGGTCGTAAAACACTAACAACTTCTAATTTCATCAATTGTTTATATTCATAATCGATTCCCAATGTAAGTATTCTTGTCTGTGGGCCGTGCAGAAGAAATTTCTCTTAGGAAAGAGGATTCGTCATCTTATTATTTTTACACGATGGATTATTATCATACGAGTAAACAAAAAAAGTAATACTAAGTCGAGTTACCTTCCTCATTTTTTAAAACCTTCAAATATATATTATCAATTTTGAACCTTACATATTTAGTCAATGAATCTACTGTTGAATACATGAGGTCAATGAAAGTCCATAGTTAAATTAAGTATTTTGTGAATGCGCAGTTTTATCTATCGAGAGTTAATTGATGTTACCTAAAATATCATGTATAGGAATAAATATATCTAATGATTGGAATTAAACAAAATATGTGTTCTTTAAATTTCTAAGGTTTGAACCGAGCCGAAAGCATACCTTGGTTGAGTGCGAGTGCTGGAGCATAGATGACAATACCAAGGTAAAGGATCTGCAATATAAAAAAGAGGACAAAACAAATTTAAAGAAATGATTTATTTTGTTATACATGCCAGTCAGATACAGAGGGCGAAGCATGGGTCCTACCATTGAGGGCGCTATGCTTACCAGTGGTGCAGAGCCATCTATGCACAGAGTTTGGCTAACCAGGTTCGACTTGGACACAACATGGCGACTTCTGCTTTGTAGGCTAAGTACAAAACAAAAGAATATACGCCATGTTGTGACCCAGTGAAACCAAGTTGGCCTAACTCTGTGAATAAATGGCTCTGCATAAGTGTAGTGGTCTGTCATCGGTGTTTCAATTCGGCGGCTCAAGTTCGATTCCCGGAATACGCGTCTTTGGAATTCACCATGACGTCGAAGATGAGGACGCATAAGACGACGGAAACGACGACATAGAGCTCGCAGTGGTTAAAGCATTTAAAAAAACAATTCCGAACCATATATTGAAAAAGAAGTTCTTTTTACTAAAGATAGAAGTTTTCTACGACCCTTATTCCAAATTCTGTAATGAAGGTAGACACCTTCTTAATAAAAACATGTCACGTCAAACATAAAATGTTATCTCTAGTAAAATCAGTTAATGAGAACACTTAAAAAGCTATTTGGATAACATACGATACATGGAATATCAAAGAACAGAACTATTCAATTCTGTTAACTATATTTCTTGCACGTACTTCGATTATAATGCCCATTATGACTTTAAGCGATCGAGTCTTCTACATGTATTTGTTTTCTGTTGAATCATTTACATCAATGTTACACCTGCCTTTACCCACTCGATGACGTAATATGCCCGTTTTGTGTTTTTACCGGTGATGTATCTACTTCTATATGTAAACCATCACTCTATTGGTACGCGAGGCCTACATAGTGACAGTGTGCCTCTATGGGCGTTGGAACGTTGACTTATAGTCATTAAGAGGAAGGAAGAAGGGGAAGAAGGAGAAGGAGAAGGAGAAGGAGAAGGAGAAGGAGAAGGAGAAGAAGAAGAAGAAGAAGAAGAAGAAGAAGAAGAAGAAGGAGAAGAAGAAGAAGAAGGAGAAGAAGAAGAAGAAGAAGAGGAAGAAGGAGAAGAAGAAGAAGGGGGGGAGAAGAAGAATGAGAAGAAGGAGAAGAAGAAGAAGAAGAAGAAGAAGAAGAAGAAGAAGAAGAAGAAGAAGAAAAAGAAGAAGAAGAAGAAGAAGAAGAAGAAGAAGAAGAAGAAGAAGAAGAAGAATGAGAAGAAGAAGGAGAAGAAGAAGAAGAAGAAGAAGAGGAAGAAGAAGGAGAAGAAGAAGGGGAGGCAGAGGAAGAATGAGAAGAAGAAGAAAACAGAGTAGAAGAAGAAGAAGAAGTATTGTTTTGTTTTGAAGTGAAATCGCATTAAAAAAATCAGAGCAGTAATGTAGATAAGAAAAATACAAAGTAAATAAAATCACGACACATTCTTAACTCTATTTACTTTCTCATCCAAACGCATATTAGATATAGAACATTACTCATTATGAGTGTAAAATTAGGCGGTGCATCGTCTAAACATATTTGTTTTCGTAACATTTCTTATCTAATGTTTGCATAAGTGTTCTCTTTGCCTTGTAATAAAAACCACCTAAAAGTTATGTACGCGTCCTGTTTCTCTTTGTACATCACTATCATACTTCTAACATAACAAAACTACTTAAATGTTAGATACTAATCTAAGAAATGAATTCATTTCAGGAAATGACGTAATGAGGTGAAAATAGTAATTTGTGATAGCTTCCATTTATGAAGTCCCTGTATAAAAGGAGTCTAATTTGTGCAGGACGAGGAAGACGACACCTGGGCCCTGTTTCATAAAACATGTTATCAATAACAAGTTACAATGACTGTTATAAGCTACTGAAATCGTGGCATTTGATTGGCCGAGAGCAGATTTGTCATAGAAATTCAGCATTTGTTATTGATATCTAGTTTTATGAAACAGGGCCCTGGTCAGCGTTTTACGAAACCGTCATAAGCTGAAGCTCAACGACATTCCATGAAACAGGCGTGTTAAACTAAATAAACGTTTTTTTTTTAATTTGATTTTTATTTGATTTATTGGTTTTCTGCATCTTTTTTTTTTTTTTCATCATACATTTTTATGAACATAAAATGGCTTGATACAATATTTCAAGTGTATATAATTTTATACAGTTAATAAACGATATTAAACAAATATATTGAATTTAAACAAATATATTGAATGCATAATTAAAATACGTTAGATGCAGAAGGGCTACAGAAATAAGCAAAGTAGCTTGACGTGCCGGCAGCCCTCAGCTTAGATACAACAATACAAATAAAAATGAAAAAGAGTGACTTGCAGAGAAGAAAAGGAAAGGGGAGAGAAGGAGCGTTGGTAATAATACAATAAATCTCATACATCTGCTGATTGAATGCAGGTTCATTCATGAATGGCTAAACGATGCTAGGTCATGGACGATTACACAGCATTTTTGAATATACAGTCAAAGTTTTAGCCGGATGTCGGTGAAGTTGTACTTATGACAGCTTCGTGAAACGTAGCCCAGCATCACAGAGAAGTGGACTAATAAAGGAGTTCTACTTTATCCGGAATGAACTCGATAAGCTTTTATGAATAGTGGCTTTATGATTCTTCGTGCTTCGGACACAACCCAATGTCTAAAGTCCTGTCAAATTCAAATGTGGGTGTTTTTAATTTTAAAGGTACTATGTCCCTTCTGCAGTCAACCTTTAAATTCTGCAGAACTTTGCAGGAATTATGACTATGTCATGTATGTCCTATCTGTGAAATTTAAACGTTAGCAGTGTCCTAATATTCAAATTATGCAAGGAAACCCGTTTACTTGCTAGACTTCACTGTCAGACACTATCGAGTGACTGACTGGCTTTTTCATCTTTGGTAACATCCATAATATGAGCTGTAAAGGAGCATTTGTGTACATCAATAACCCACTTCTTGTAATGGCCAAAACAAAACTGATTGAATCTTTGCGCAGCATAAAACGTATGACCATTCGGTACAATGGTCTGAAAATCAAGACTATTACTTATTGGCTCTATAGCTCCTAAGTCGATTTGAGAGGTAATAGTCGCTATTTCCCCACTTGAAGACATTTTCAAGCCCCACCCTTTTTAGGGAAGTTCTAAATTAGTATTATCTTTCAAATGCAGTTGGAATTTAACCTTTTCATATTTTTGGCCTGCAAATGGGAGATAGTACCTTTAAACCAGTGTCAAGAAGGACTATTACAAAAGAAGAAGAAGAAGAAGCATATACTATTTCCCCCACAGTCGTAATGTCTCCACAGCTAGTTTTGACAATCCTGATATAGTGATAAGCATTGAAAGAGATGATTAATTTAAGGTTATGATGAAAAGTGTAACCCTTTTTCACTATTCTTATTTACATATGGAAGACTATCAGTGTTGAAATGTTACATGCATTGCTCTTGAGATATTATATTAGCAGTTTTGCAGTTTAATACTCAGGACCAAATGCATAGTCCCATCTACCCATATCTGTGTGCATTGTTCCCCTGGTAGCGATATTCGGTGAGGATGAGTCTGTTTGTTTTAATTTTTATGATTAAAAAAAAAGCTTACCAGAAAAGAAATTAATTAATTAATCATAAAGGAATGTTGTGACGGGTACTCAACATTACTCTTAATTGCATATTATTTTCTCTTTATAAAAGTTGGAAAAAATGTATTGACATGAATGCTCAAAATGAAAACAGAACAGCTGTTATTTAAACAATAATTCCCATTTTGTACCCTAGTGCTATACACGTAGGCCTACTTCCTGTTAATACTTCTAAAATTGTATTTTTTAGGAGAACCTATGAAAAATAAGTCATGTACTATAATATTACGTGACATGTTTTTATATCTACAAGTAATTTACACATGCATTCAATCGCTTACATTAACTGACCTACTATTTTGAATGTAGATAAGATGAACCGACCGCGATCATCAGGTTTAATACAAGTGAGTATATGTGAATATCACGTTGAAGTACACCTCTACATCAAGTGTTACGACCTCGTAAAAAACGCTACAGAAGCAATAAACATCAAGGACGTGTAAATACATTAAAGATCATGACCAAACCCTCGCTCATATTTACTCTCTTGCAAATTTAAAAGCGTGTATCATCTTCATTTAAAGGTAATACAATGTTTGGGTATAGGGTCATGAATTCGGTTCAAATGAACATATTGGAAGCATATGCGATCCTACAATATTCAGTGATCGTTGTCGCGGTTAAAATCGAGTCTAAACTTAGGAAATTGTAAATAATAAACTCTTTATGTTGTATAGCCCCCTCTCAAGGTCAAGATATTCATTAATCTATAAAACAATGTTTCTTGACTAAAATCGACCGATTAGCTATCCCGTTTGGATATTATATATCACAACTAAATATTCTGAGATTTTCATGGTCGCAGCTACCATCGTACGGTATAGGCGCTATTTGAAATTTATAAAAATTTACCGGGAGCACCTATACATTTTTATATTCAATTTTTCTCGAAAGCAGAAGTGTTTCAGGGGCTAAATTGTCTAGTTCTTATAATACATCCACAGGGACATCCAAATATATTAAAATTGTAAAGAATCACTATCCACCCAATTTTCAAAATTTTCCCAAACTATGTTTCACCTTTAATGGTCGTATATAAGAGAAAGGTGAACTTTGAGCGGGTATAAGCAAAGGCTTCGCCCAGTTTAATTTCATTCCATTTCCTTATTTGTGTCTTTTCAACACTATCGCGCGGTCCTCAATAAAGTCTCTGTCTCCAACAATTTATGATCCAAAATTATTAATGATTTATGGTAATCGAAGAAACGAAGAGAAATGTTAATAGCCAATGCATGCAATGTAAGCAGTTTTTGCTACATCGTTTTATAAGTTTTTGAGTGAACATAATAACAGCTAAGGGTTAACGAAACCAAAGCATTTCTTTTGGTAATACTTGAATATTTTACACTTTTGCTAGTAGTCAAATTGGATTTTAGTCATGGAACAAAATTATTATGAAATTATCTAAAATAGTCTTATGTCACTGCCATACTGAGCGAGACTGAACCATAAATAACTTTATAACATTACTCTAGATGATATGAGCAGATTAGGTGTAATATCCAAAGTGGTGCGTATAGATCTTCGCATTCGTAACTTTGTTCACCAGTGCTTCTCGGAACTCCACTCACGTAAGAGTACCTCTCTTAATAATTGTTTTACCTCTATCCATGCAATACCCAGTAATCCTCCATAGGACGAAACCCAAAGAATACCCCTCTCCCACTCACTCCCTTTCTTTTCTTTCCTCTTTCAAAAACCAAACAGCACTTTTCAGGACTACCCACATGGTGGAACCACAAATTTAGGAATTTTAAACTACTCTAAAAATCGAAAAAGGCAAGATGTTTACTTAAATATATATATGCTAAGATATTATGGTTTGGTTTGATGGTTGTTTTTATTTGTATGCCTCGTAGTAAGCAACCATGGGACCGGTGGTTTTAAGTCCTCTCCGAGGGACTTGGCAATGAGGATCAACGCCTTACCAAAGGGCACTATAGAAGTGACTTGGTTTCGAACCCGGAAACTCCCGGTTATTAGATCCCTGCTCTACCACTGAGCCATCCTGTCTCCTCCTAATCTTACTTGATCATGTTAATTACTGAGATTTAAATGGTACACCCCATGTTGGAATTCAAACCCTTTCGTAAATTCGGACCAGTACGTTTACACGTGCGGTAAATTCTGTGAAACGTTTTTACACGACCTATTTAATATAAAACAATATGGAGCTTGGCAGTAACAGTACAGAGAGAAAAAGAAGAAAATATTACCATCTGGGCGAAGAAGACCAGAGTTCCAAGAATACGTGCCGCCTTGTTGAATCGCAGCTCGAGATACTGAAATAAAGGAGAAAAAGAGAAAAATAATTGTAAATCACATTCCATCGCGTTAAATTTGTATTGCAATGGATAACCGAAAAGGATGAATGTTGATTTCAATAAATTTCGTGTTTTTACTCACTCACACCAACCAGACCGGCATCAGAGAGAACAGAAGGTTTATTATCCATAATGGAAAAGAAGCTTTCAGTTTTCATTCGATTTGCAGTCTGTTTGGCGGTGTGACTGAGGTATAGATGAATACATTAAGGAGCAAATCACATAAGGTACAGATTTGATAGCCTGGGTCTAGAGGGGAAGAAATACATAAGGTGTATCGTCTGATAACATACCCATCAGACCAAGGAGTAACTCCTTGATCAGACAAGGGTTCGAAATCTGAACCTCTTGAATTTCATCTCGTACCCATTGAAACCAAATTATATTTTTGCTTATAAAAAAAGAAAAAAAAAAACATATACTAAATTTACCGATCCATCTTTAGGATAACAAATATGCCACAAACTTTTGCATATTCACCAAGCACAGCTTTTTAAACATTCATATACAAATATCGAAGCCCTCACATCATGACTTGTTTATCTTCATGTTCCTACATCATCCCTTTTGCAACCAAGAGCCGCGGCACTCGACCCAGGTGAGTTAAGTGGGTACCTGGTAGGATTATTCCTTGAAATGCACTGTGCGCTGATAACGGCTGCTGGACCTAAAGCTAGGGTAATAATTTCCAAAGTCTTTGGAAGCACATGTAGACGTTGTATAATGTGATATGCGCTATATATACAAGAACCGAATATTGTTATATTAGATTATTATTATTAACGTGAAACTCTTTTTGGCTATCTGTCCGTGTCTGACCTTAAAAATATGACCCCTCTTTCTTATGATAAACCTCAGTTTCCCTATTATGAGTTTCATTAACAATATGCAATTAGCAGTAGCGATTTTCTTACATGTAATTCATACGGTAGATATATGTACTTGTTTACTCTTTTCTTTGTATGACTAGGAAAGGCAGGATCAATCGAGACTATGTGACCTTTAGACTAGCCTGTAAGAAAGGATTGCTATGTAAGAGGTTTGTACACATTAGAGGGAGTGTATCATGGCAAATACAGGTTAACACCATATACATTTTCTTTTGGACAACTGCACGTAAACAAATTAACTTGATTAACTGGGTCAGCGCGCGCTAAACTGGGTCAACGCGCTAGCGTTCGCGAAACAGACCGAAGTTCTCCTCACGCTTCGGTTTCGCGTATGTTGCACGCACATGAATGCTGCGGTCGCGTCGTCCGTAGTCGTATTATACCCGATTGGCCCCGAGTAGGCCCACGGGAAAGACACATAGTCTCGTCATGACACACTCCCTTTAAACACATGATGGTATCGGATAGTAAGTTCAAGAAGTCATTCGAACACAAAGTATTTCACTTCGTTTACATGATGCTGTCTACTTCCTGCAGCTGACATAATACGCTAAACATCGTCTTATTATTTGTATTAAATTCTCGATCCATACTGAATTACAATGCAGACGTGATCAAACTACGAAATTCATATCGACAGGGTTTGTCACGAATATGTTCTTTTGTGTGATTTGTTTGTTACTAGGGGATGTATTAACATTATGTTATTCACCCAAAGAATAAAACTCGTGATTTTCAATGCACTGCCAGACTATCTGTCCTCTCTTTCCCCTTCCCCTCTCCAGGCTGTAGAGCGTCTCCTTTTTAAAATGCGGGTCTACATGTGGTGTTATGTCAGTGTGTGTGCGTGAGCGGATGGGTGTTGTGTGGGTGCGCGGGTGGGCGGGGTGGAATTTGGACTGATCGATGTAATTAAGTCATTTCTGGTTGCAGACGCGTTTCGCATACAGGACTGCAGTGCATTATACGAATAGCCACTAGTCGGCAAAAATCATGAGACATTTGCGGATCTGATGTCATACAGCTTGAACTCAAATTCCAACTTTGAATTCGATCAAACAAGTCCTTGGATACATGAAATACGACTTTGGGAATATTGGACGCGACATGATACAAGGCCCCCAACCAAGAAAGAAACTAATAAGACAATTACAGAAGTGCGTTTGTGTGTGTGTGTGAGTGTGTATGTGTGGGTGTATTAACATGAGCAAATTATACCTCACTTGGATAAAGCATGCATGAATAGTCCGTTAGGCAAAAAGTTTGGAGAGTCCGGCACCAATTCTCTTCCATAGGCATTGTCGTGGTTGTTTGACCCTTTTCTACACTAACCGAATATCTAATATCAACCGTATACCCAACACTGTCCCTATAAACATAACCCTGACGCTAAACCTAACCTAAAACCCAATCGCAACCCGAAACCCACATCTTTAACGAAGTAAAGCTCGAAGCAGTTGCATGTCGCCAGAGAAAATATCAATTTTTATTGTTCAGAGAATGATTCAAAAATAAAATGGCCTGTCGGAGGGTTACAAAAGAAGAAGGGAAGACAAGATGAATGTCAGATTACTACTGTTCCAATATCAGTACCCTAGTAGCAATAGTAGTAGTAGTAGTAGTAGTAGTAGTAGCAGCAGCTGTAGTAGTAGTAGTCAGGGGCGTAGACAACGGGGGGGGGGGGGGGGGGGGATGAGGGGGATGCATCCCCCCACCTCACAAGGTGGGGGGATGGCATATACAATCATCCCCCCAGGTTTTGGGGAATGATATTTGCTTACTTAATAAGTCATAATGATGATAATAATAGTAATAATAATAATGATAACAATTATAATATTAATAATAATAATAATTATGATGATGATAATAATAATCCTCATCATTATTAGGTGGGCTGTATCTAATACAGACCACCTTATAATTTTGTTAAAATTGCCTTTATTCTTTATCAGGTGGGCTGTATAACGTACAGACCACCTTATAATTTCGTTAGAATTGCCTTTATTTATTTATTTATTTATTATTATTATTTATTTTACTTATTTCTAACCACTTTTTTGTGGACATGAAAATGGCTCAATCAAATGCCTTCAAATTTGGCACACATATGTATAGGCATATGTACAAAGCACAATAACGTTTTCAACATTGACTTTCACTGATGACGTCATCCAGGCGCCATTTTGTAAAATTTTACGAAAATCAACTCATGATCATATCTTCATAACCGAAAGCTATTTCTCATTCATATTTATCATGATCAAGGTCAATATCCGTCCGGTCAATTTGAGGTCAAATAACGCGCGCGTGCGCGTACGTCCGCGCGTTAATGCGCGCGCAAAATTTTGAAATGCTCAAAATCATTTTGCATACGTTTTAGGCCATTCTAAGCATTTTATAAAAAATCGCGCACACGCGCATGCGCGCGCGTTGCGCGCGCGTTTTCGCGCGTAAGACTATTACACAACATAGAATCTCCTTATTTTTCTTTCATAATATTCCACATATTTTTAAGAACAAATTGATACCATGTTTGTCTCTTTATGACTATTAATAACGGAATGATCGACCGTTTAACATAAATTTCCGTGCGCGCGAGCTCTTGTAATACATAGCATATATGGGCAAAAACATGCCCATACAAAATCCATTGTAGCTCTTTAGGATGCAAGGTGACCCCAATTTTTTTTCATATTTTGATAGAGTATGATTCGGAGATATTTTTTCATGTCTCATTTGACCCTCAATTAACCCATGACGTCATCATAATGGCCTCCGAACTCAACATTCCAATTTGCATATTATGACGTCAGCATATTTACGGAAAATTGATTGTTTCTCTGTAGATATTGATCGATTTTCTTTAAAATTTGTATATGTTTTAGCCGAGACAATTCTCTACAAATAAAGTGACTACGATCCTTCATTTTGGCATAGGCATCATGGCGTATTTTTTGCGATTAAAGGAGGCATGTCAATTTTTCACATTTTGCGTGTATTCTCTATGGGACATGACTTTTTCTCAAAACTGGATTCTACATTCCCGTCTTTCGCGAGCAATATCTCCGTCGTTTTAGCTTCGTTTACGCTGAACTTTGAGTATGATGTAGCTGAGACAATTAGCTATCTCAAATGTGCCCTTCATTTTGTCTAAAATTTTAGCTGGACCAGCCCACCTATACTTGTACCAAACAAGTATTACAAATCTAGTTTTTCTTATTTCTACCCACTTTTTTGTGGACGAGATAACATGAAAATGGTTCAATCAAATACCTTGAAATTTGACACACATATGTATAGGCATTTAGAGAAATCAAAATAACGTTTTCAATCTTGACCTTGACTGATGACGTCATCTAGGCGCCATTTTGTGAAAATTAACTCATGATCATATCTTCATAACGAAAAGTAATTTCTCATTCATATTTATCATGATCAAGGTCAATATCAGTCTAGTCAATTTCATGTCAAAAAACGCGCGCGTGCGCGTACGTCCGCGCGTCAGTGTGCGCGCAAAATTTATAAATGCTCAAAATCGTCTCAAATTTATTTTGCATACGTTTCAGGTCATTTTAAGCATTTTATAAAAAATCGCGCGCACGCACATGCGCGCGCGTTTTCGCGCGTAACACCATTACAAAACATAGAATCGCCATTTTTTTTCTTTCATGATATTTCCCATATTTTTACAAACAAATTGATACCATGTTTATCTCTTTATGACCATTATTAAGGGAATGAGCGTTCGCTTAACATAAATGTCCGTGCGTGCGAGCTCTTGTAATACATAACATACATGGGCAAAAACATGCCTATACACAATCCATTATAGCTCTTTGGGATGCACCTGGACCGCAATTCTGTTTTAATATTTGAAAAGAGTATGAGTCAGAAATATGATTTCATGTCTCATTTGGCCATTGAGTGTATCGTGACATCATCTTAATGGCCTTGGAACTCAAAATACGAATTTGCATATTATGACGTCAGCATATTTATGGAAAATTGATTGTATCTCTGTATATATTTATTGATTTTCTTCAAAATTTCAATATGTTGTAGCTAAGATAATTCTCTACAAGTTCAATAATTACTCTTTTTCATTTTGATGACGTCATCAGAGTGAAAATTTTGATTAAAGGCCTCATGTCAGAAATTTCATAATTTGCGTGTTATGACTATAGAAGGTGAATTTCGTTCACGTAATGAATCTACATGATAGTGTTTTTTAAGAATTTTCAAGCAGTATCTTGCTTAATTTTGCTCTATTTTGTTTTCAAATTTAAGTTGACCAGCCCACCTATACTTGTTCCAAACAAGTATTATGTCTAGTTGTAATTGTGTTTATTGTTATTAGCCGCATTCACACGGTGAAAGCCAATTCAGACGGTAAAAAAAGAAAATCTTACAAGTATTTTGTGGTTATCTTGTGGTTTGGAAACCACAAGATAACCACATGATTAAACAGGCGCGGATCTACTGGGGGGGGGGGGGGTTTAGGGGGTTTAAACCCCCCCTTGGGCGGCCCAAAAAAAAAAAAAAAAAAAAAAGGAAAACAAAAGAAAGAAAAAAAAGAAAAAAAGAACGCACGCTGGAGAGAAACCCTTTCAAGTGCAAATATTGTGAGAAGATATTCAACTCATCTGGTAACTTAACCAAACACATGATAACTCTGGATATAACTGTGTATTTAACTGTTACTTGATTTAAAAAGACGTTATCATGCACTGCTTTTTATGGTCTCCATTGTGTTAATAGATGCCAGGAAAACATCACTTACGGGGTTCAAATAAACACCCCAAAAAAAATCGGCTCGCCGCTTCGCGGCTCGTGGACGATGCTCTGCATCGTCATTATTTTGGTCAGCCTCCCCCTTAGCAAAAAGCTAGATCCGCCCCTGAGTCATCCCCCCCCAGGTGTACGAACCTGTCTACGCCACTGGTAGTAGTAGTACTAGTAGTAGTAGTAGTAGTAGTAGTAGTAGTAGTACTAGTAGAAGTATTATTATTATTATTAGTAGTAGTAGAAGTAGTAGTAGTAGAAGTAGTAGTATACTTTATTAGATAGCTTGTTTAGCACAGGGCTAATCTGCCACAAGGATGATCTCTGAATTAACGACCCTTATGACAAGTAAACATGAACCTTTGCAGGAAAGCAACGGGTATTATTATTTTGAAATATTTGCTTGTAAGGAAAAGATTCGTTGAAATTCACATTTTCGATTCAATTCAATTCAAATGAACATTCATTTTCTTCTATTCAATTTGACAAACATATTTACACTTCTCCACCCTCAAAATTCAGTTTTTTTTTCAAAATTGCATTATCAGGATTATTCGATTAATTACGGGCTTAAAAATTTGCCAATAATGGTAATAAATGTATTGGTAAAAATGTCTTCGGATTCATCAATTTAGCAAGAAAATCAAACTAACATAGCAGGCCTAAATCAAACATTTTTTTGTTGACAATTACCATTATTTATAAAATCCGGCAATGCTGATAATAAACCTGGGTAATATCATGGATGGTTATATTGATTAGTAAGAGGTTTACATTCCCCATCCTATAGCCACACCCCTGGCGGAAACTCTGCGAGATTGTAATGCCTCATAGCCTTCGACAGTTCTTTATATACCTACCTCATTTGCACTTGTTATATTGAGTCGGAAGAAAATTGGCATGAATAACATCGTTACAAGCCCAGCCCCTATGTATGCAAACCCAAATAGCCAAAACATAGTGCCGTAGAGGTAGATTTCTGCTGGGGTACCAAGTACTGTTATGGCTGATATGAAGCTAGCGACCAAGGACAGGGCCACTGGGATTGGGTGCATGTTCCTGTCTGCCAGAAGGAATTCCTGGTTGGTGCTTTGTTTCCCCCGGTGCAGCCAAAGTAGAGACCGATGGAAGCAGAAAAGGCCAGACAAACACTGAAGACTGCATAGTCTGCACCGGTGAAGATCCCCACGTCATAGTAATCCATTCTTTCGTCTTGTTATGCCCACTGGCTCTTCAGCAATTATAGCGTTTTCAAAAATTCCTTGAAAGATTGTCATTTAATAAGAAGTTAAGTACGTAGAAAAAAAACCATAAAATGGTCGACAGCCCTTCAATGGAATAACTGTATCATCTTTGATGCGAGTTCAGAAATATCCACAACCAACTTCAAAACATAAATGTTAGATTTGCCTGTTCAGATGAAGTCTTCGATTCCTTGCCGAATGATGAGGCAATAAGTCTCTCAAAAGTCTATAGGCATATTAGACCCGATCATTGTCTTGGTCACCATCTCCGAATATGGGAACATGAATGGCAGGATATTTTGCTCGTAAGCAGTTCTGGAGTGTCAGTAATTCGTCCAAAGATTTTCCAAGGTATATTCGTTTTGTCGAAATTCGAGACTGTCATCTAGCTGTGAAGTTATAGAAGTGTCCTCTCATAGATTGGATGCGCTCATTATCATATCTCACACGTATGAATAATTATACTTTGTAGCCTAGCCTATTTTCGAGTAATCTCTATAATTTCAATATTTACAGAGTACTTTAAAATGACTTCACTTTCATCCTGGACTAAGATGAGGTTGCAACATGTGTTGATGCATTAAAGTTGAAATTACAGATATGCATGTTTGGTATAATGGGGGAAGTGTAAAGTTCCTCTTCACTATTTTATGTTTTTAAAATGTTTTGTTAGAATAATGAGTATGAAAGAGAGAGACTAATTTTCTCTGATGAGCAGGAGCTGTAACCCATTAAGCACCCAAGCAAGGGCTCAAAGAAACCTCTATATCTCAATCTAGGTGTGTGCATCTACTTGAACCTTCCTTATCTCATCACAATGCAAATCAAATCCAAACAAAGTCCTCTCATGCGAGATAAGCGATCATATGTCTTTAGTTTTGATTACTGAATTTAAATTATGCCACGTATCTTCAACATTTGTTATTAGTTGGTGGAGACATTGTTTATATAAAATTAATTCGATTCATTTACGATAATTTATCGATCAATCACGTAGCTACAGGGGCGTATGAGGGGCCCCTGTTCCTCAATAAAAATGTATACAAAATGGAATAAAGTAACAGTACAGAGACAGAGTGAGAAAGATATATATATATATATATATATATATATATATATATATATAGAGAGAGAGAGAGAGAGAGAGAGAGGGGCAGATGGGGGGGGGGGGGGGTTTGAAGAATACGCTACGACCCCTCTAATGAGTAATCGCCCCACCACAGCGATTCCGATGCCTTCTTACTATCCCTACCCACGTCATGCCACTGCTACTTATTATAATCCTAAATGCAGATGGGGGCCACTTTTATTCTAGAATTTTAAAGTGGTGAAGAAGAGTTGACATTTTGTTGTTACTGGCAACATTACAATTTGTAATATTTGTTTCATAGATACATATAAATGCGTGAAAAACGAGTCAAACTAGGAGCTTTGTACAGGCTGGGAGATGATAGGATCTCCCTGGTAAAGGTAACCTTATACATGTATGTACATGTATATCTCAATCTAGTCCTTATCATATGACCAGGCCCACAACGTATATAGGCTAGGATTCTATTTACATAGGTTTGTCTGTATGTCCAGGAGACCACAGCAATAATAGGCTAAGCACTCTTGATTCACCTGTAGGCCTATCGCAGACAACAAAAAGATAGTTGGACTTTGATGCTTGGTCAAAACAAACCTATATTCCTCCGAAGGTAAGCTTTACGCTAACCCCTGCAGATTTATAACTGTACAACGGCCACAGCTTTAAACATTCCACAGAAAAATGCTCCTATGTGTTGTTTCACCTCTTTAAGCACAAGATTACTTGGAAAAGGGGGAAAAAGTAATTTGTTAATTTTTTTTGGGTACAATTAACCCTTTTCACTTCAACGGTACTTATTGCTCGACCCCTATACTCTGCAACACTGGATTTTTAAGTTATTTATACAGCTTTACCTCTATTTTTGACCAATAAACGTGCAACATTGCCGACGACTTTCAGGGATTTTTGCCGACATATATTCCGGAGGTAGAGGGTGGACGTGGGGGGGGGGGGGGTGAAAAATGAGCTTGATCACCTTACTGGTTTGTTGGATGCGTGAAGCAGTTGAAAGCTAATCCATATATATATACATTCACACATATATATATATATTTATATATTTTCAGTATTGTTTTCTTTGATTTTTTGTCTTTCTCTACCTTCTCCTTGATCTCTTTACGTTCGTTGGTATTTTTTTGTAGATTATGATTGTTATTCATGTGTATGTATCATATGCCTGTATTGTTACGGCAACCTCACTATACAAGACTTGTGCTTTTTAGGGAATTTCGCCTCCTTCCTACATAAAACTGTAAATATATATTGTATGATAGGCCTGTGTTAATTATGTTGTTTTGAAGATACATTTTTTTACTGAATTGAAAAAAAATGAGAAAAAAAATTCCGGAAAATGAGTTACCACACTCACTTTTGGGTTAAAATTGTAACCACGGTTAAAATACTATGTTCAGACGCACAGTAAAATGTTCCGAAACTGCGTCCATCTTTAATATCAGGACTTGCAAGACCGGTGTCGGCAACTAGAAAGATATCATGACTCTTTTGTAATTGCTTTTTGAAAAAAATATTGCAAATTTCTTTAAAGAATTATAAAGTTTGCTAAATTTTCCTATTTGCCCAAAAGCTGAAAACAGGTTTTTTCTTAAAAACAAGAATAACTTGACAGCTTGAATAGTGCGGGTGCGCTATGAAAGCCAACAACATGCACGCAATGTGCGAATTAAATGTAATATATTTGTTCGGGTATTGAAAAAAAATGCATCCACTAATAAAATGCAAATAGCCTAACCGTTTTTTTTTGGGGGGGGGGGTGTATTTTCGTGTACTTGTAATTTCTCTTCTCCATTGCGCCTCAAACACTTTAGTCATGTGGAGTTGGCTTATTACAAACGTCTTTATTATTATTATTATACCTCATTTGCACTGGTGACACCCAGACGAAAGAATATCGGCATGAAGAGCGCGGCTATGAGTCCCGATCCGATGTAGGAGAGCGAAAAGAGCCAGAACATGGAGCCGTAGAGATACACCTCTGAGGGCGTTCCCAGAACAGTGATCGCCGAGATGAAACTCGCAATCAACGACATCGCCACCGGGAACGGACTCATGTTGCGATCAGCGAGCAGGAATTCTTTTGTCGTTGACTGTTTCGTGCCCGTGCAGCCGTAGTAGATGCCGATGCCGGCCGAGATGCCCAGCGATATCGCCAAAACGACATAGTCCCATACCGCAAAAGTCCCGACATCGTACATACTGTTCGTATATTTTGCAGTTCACCCAAGCCCCGATGGCCAATTCCGCGATCTCTACTTGTAAGAATCTGATGTCCCTTCCCTGATTCGATACACAGTAGATTTTCACAATATATGTAGAAGCTAGTTATTTCTTAAGCTCTTTCTTCAAGACAGCATCGACGATGAAGATTTAAAAGGAGTTAGAAAGATCCATCCCTACTTCATTGATAGTGTCCGATAATGCTGAGAGTATTAGTTTAAATGGTTATATATAAAATGTCTAACGGGGCACACTAATCGAGCCTGATAAAAGACCATTCCAGGACAAATACTTGTTGATCATTGATATTGATTCAGTTTAGAAACGTATTATGTAACAAGTCAGATAACTGTGCATGGTATCGTCACTGACCCCGTTATAGGTTATGGAAGGATGAAACAAAGAATAATATAAGAGAAGGTTACAGAAGGAAGAAACAAATCATGACATAAGGAAAGGTTATAGAAGGAATTTAAAAAAAGGATAACATAAGGAAAGGTTATATAGAGGGAAGTAAAACAGGATAACATAAGAAAATGTTATAGAAGGAAGAAACAATGGGTAACATAACATAATGTTATAGAAGGAAGAAACAATGGGTAACATAACATAATGTTATAGAAGGAAGAAACAACGCTTACCTCAAGGAAATGATATCGAAGGAAGTAACAAAGAATAACATAAGGGAAAGGTTATAGAAGGCAGAAAAACAGGATCACATAAAAAAGGTTGTAGAAGGAAAAAACCAAAGAATAACATAATGAAAGTTTATACAAAGAAGAAACAAAAAATAACATGAGGAAAGGTGATAGAAGGAAGGAAAATGGATAGACCAAGGAAAGATAGGAGAATAATTTGTAGAATAATAAAAACAAAAAATTACATTTGGAATGGTAGCAAGAAGTTGATAGAATGATAAAAGCAACGAATAACATTAGAAAAGGTGATAGTAGGAAGAAACAAAGAATAACATGAGGAAGAAAGAACGAACAAAATGATAGAATGGTAACATCAAACAATAACATCAGAGATGATAGAAGCAACAACAAAGAATTGCATAAGGAAGACAGAAAAAGAAAATGATAAAGAATGTATAATGAATAAATAAAGATCGCAATTGCACAATATGAATATGTTTTTTTTTTAAACTCAAAACTTGTGGCTCATTACACCACTGCGCTTTTGGGTGAAAAGGACGATCTCTGAAAGGATAAGGATTTTCTTTGGGATATAATATTAAAACAGTCATACATTTGGTGTATAAAAAAACAATCGACCCAGGAAGTTCATATCCCAGCCACTTATTTCCAACCTACATTTGGTATCGATTGAGAAAAATCGCAAAGCTCAACAAAGGTGTTGGTCGATTTCAGAGCAAACCATTAGCTCAATTTTGGCACAATGTGAAGAGAACATCAAGGAAATCATGATTCTTTCAATTATAAAATAAAATTTGAACAATGAACAATTATTAAAATAAATGAGTCCTCTTACACTGTCTGACATTGGTGTCTAATAAATAAGCTCTCGAGCTTTCATGGGCCATCCTGCCAAGTTATTTATTATTTTCTTGTGTTTTACACCTTTTCTGTTTATTTTACTTGTCTTTTCTACCACATATACTATAATTTGATGTTATATATAGAGAAGCTCGACAAATAAAATGAAACGAGAAAAAAGATGAAAACAAGTAAAATGAATTATTCTGAGAGGCTCATTTTGAAAGTATAATTTGTTAGCCTTCCTTATGAGAAAAAAACAACAACAAATAAAGCATTAAATCCCTCAAACCTTACAATATTGTTTTGAGCATTTTAGAACCATTAAAGTTTTACTTTCAATGATATCAAATTTAGAGTACGTCTTGTCGACTTGTCTTCAATTGTGGAGATTAAATGCTTAAAATATCTAAAATTAAAGTGCGAGCTATACTAACCGTCTATCTTGGGTAGAGGAACATTTTCAAATGACCCTCCTCGTGCTAAATCATTATAAACAATAATGATTGTTTTCTATGTCATAAGTGTTACCCCAAGGAAACAAATAATTACTATGTAAAATGTTGCGATTCAAAAAATTCTTTGGAGACATAGCATGAAGATGAACTAAAGCACTATTTTCTTTTTTTGATTTTCCTTGATATTTTCGGCAGCCCACTTTTTCAGAACCAGAAGTCTAGTGAGTGATAGTCTGCCATTTTATTATCGGCTTTCCCTTCCGAGTAGTCACTATATACACATTCTGATCTTTTGTTTTATATTATTACATTAAAACTATCGATTAGAAAAGGATTCTATATATGTTCTTTTACTCACCTGATTCGCACTCTTACCGCCGATTTTGTAAAAGATCGGGATAAAGAACGACCCTGTGGTAAACCCAACAAAGATATAGGCGAACCCGTACACCCAGTACATGGAGCCATAGATGTACGTCTCTGCTGGCGTCCCCAGGACAGTGACAGCGGATATGAAGCTAGCGACCAACGACAGCGCGACGGGGATCGGGTTCATGTTACGATCGGCCATCAGGAATTCTTCCGTGGTCGATTGACGTCCACCGACGCAGGCATGGTAGACCCCGATGCCGGCCGATATGGCCAACGATCCCGCCAAAATGACGTAGTCCAATGCGCCAAAGGTGGTGTCAATTAGATATTTACTTTCTTCCATCTTTTCTGCGAATGGTCTTTGTGTTCCTTGAAGACGTGAGGATGAACTTGATCTTGATTGAAATTCTATTCCATCGATGGACACACTTAAGCACAGACCGCAGCTGCTGAAATGATGCTTTCTCAACTGTTGCCAATATCTTACGAAATGATTCCTCCAGTTCAGAGATAACGAGTTATATTTCTTCTCGAATTTTTATACCTTAGATATATCATCCTTCAGCAAATACATAAAAGCATAAATATTTCATCGCGAAAACATTTCAAGAGTAATTGAACATTAATCGTCAAGATTGGGAAAAAATGAGATGATATTACGGTTTTATTATTTGCTCATGAAAAAAATACGACGTAAATTAAGAATTTATGAACGCCATGCTACCATATAGTTGATAAATATTGAGGCATAAATTTGAGAGTGCCCGGAAAGTGAAGACAAAGTGATCGTTAAAAGATATATATATATATATATATATATATATGTAGCGAACAACTCTAAATCGGAAGGCGCGTCCAAAAAAGCGGCCCTTTTGATGAAAAAAGTATTTTGTAAATAGTTTTCTTGAGTCATCCTTGAACCACCATAAATTTTGTGTCATGTGAAAAAAAAATTATCTAAATTTCGATACCTGTTTAAAGGGAATTCGGATTAATCAACATCACAATTTTAAGTTTAAAAAAAAATGATTTGTGTGATGATTTTTTCTTCAAAAAAATCATTGTTTTCCATATATCAACATTGAAGAGGTGTCTCTTTGCGTAACTTTACAGGAATTTGTCAATGTACAAGGACAGAAAGTTCAAAGGATTATGAGTGATGAGTACCTCAATACTCTGTGATGTTTCAGGCAAAAATGTGGGCATTGGCAGTCCCCCCCCCACCCCGCCCTTCCCAGCCGCTTGTCATAATCCCATGATCAAGACAAGCCCACCCCCCACTCCGCCCTTCCCAGCCGCTTGTCATAATCCCATGATCACAACAAGCCCCCCCCCACCCCGCCCTTCCCAGCCGCTTGTCAACATCCCATAATCAAGACAAGCCCACCCCCCACTCCGCCCTTCCCAGCCGCTTTTCATAATCCCATGATCAAAACAAGCCCCCCCCCCCACTCCGCCCTTCCCAGCCGCTTGTCATAATCCCATGATCATGACAAGTCCCCCCCCCCACCCACCCTTCCCAGCCGCTTGTCATAATCCCATGATCAAGACAAGCCCCCCCCCCCCCCACTCCGCCCTTCCCAGCCGCTTGTCATAATCCCATGATCAAGACAAGCCCCCCCCCATCCCGCCCTTCCCAGCCGCTTGTCATAATCCCATGATCAAGACAAGCCCCCACCCCACCCACCCCGCCCTTCCCAGCCGCTTGTCATAATCTCATGATCAAGACAAGCCCTCCCCCACCCCTCCCTTCCCAGCCGCTTGTCATAACCCCATGATCAAGACAAGCCCCCCCCCATCCCGCCCTTCCCAGCCGCTTGTCATAATCCCATGATCAAGACAAGCCCCCACCCCACCCACCCCGCCCTTCCCAGCCGCTTGTCATAATCCCATGATCAAGACAAGCCCCCCACCCCGCCTGCCCTTCCCAGCCGCTTGTCATAATCCCATGATCAAGACAAGCCCCCCCCCATCCCGCCCTTCCCAGCCGCTTGTCATAATCCCATGATCAAGACAAGCCCCACCCCACCCACCCTTCCCAGCCGCTTGTCATAATCCCATGATCAAGACAAGCCCCCCCCCCATCCCGCCCTTCCCAGCCGCTTGTCATAATCCCATGATCAAGACAAGCCCCCACCCCACCCACCCCGCCCTTCCCAGCCGCTTGTCATAATCCCATGATCAAGACAAGCCCCCCCCCACCCCGCCCTTCCCAGCCGCTTGTCATAATCCCATGATCAAGACAAGCCCTCCCCCACCCCGCCCTTCCCAGCCGCTTGTCATAACCCCATGATCAAGACAAGCCCCCCCCCCATCCCGCCCTTCCCAGCCGCTTGTCATAATCCCATGATCAAGACAAGCCCCACCCCACCCACCCTTCCCAGCCGCTTGTCATAATCTCATGATCAAGACAAGCCCTCCCCCACCCCGCCCTTCCCAGCCGCTTGTCATAACCCCATGATCAAGACAAGCCCCCCCCCATCCCGCCCTTCCCAGCCGCTTGTCATAATCCCATGATCAAGACAAGCCCCCACCCCACCCACCCCGCCCTTCCCAGCCGCTTGTCATAATCCCATGATCAAGACAAGCCCCCCCCACCCCGCCTGCCCTTCCCAGCCGCTTGTCATAATCCCATGATCAAGACAAGCCCCCCCCCCCACCCCGCCCTTCCCAGCCGCTTGTCATAATCCCATGATCAAGACAAGCCCCACCCCACCCACCCTTCCCAGCCGCTTGTCATAATCCCATGATCAAGACAAGCCCCCCCCCCACCCCGCCTGCCCTTCCCAGCCGCTTGTCATAATCCCATGATCAAGACAAGCCCCCCCCCCATCCCGCCCTTCCCAGCCGCTTGTCATAATCCCATGATCAAGACAAGCCCCACCCCACCCACCCCGCCCTTCCCAGCCGCTTGTCATAATCCCATGATCAAGACAAGCCCCCCCCCCCCACCCACCCTTCCCAGCCGCTTGTCATAATCCCATGATCAAGACAATCCATCAACACGAACAGACAGTAAATAATTTGATTTGGCTTGATGGTTTATTTCGCGTGACAACTAAGAAAATACGTGAACGCTTGTTAGCAACCGGTACCGACAGTCGTAAGTTCTCTCCGAGGAATTTAGGAATATTGCCTTGCCAAAGGCAACTTGGTGTCGCCTCCTCACTCCTGAATAAGAAGTGAACAGATCTCCTGACTTTGATTCTATAGCATCATTATAACATTTTGGATGGGGGGCTGAGGCGAACATAGTTTGCTGACAAGACATTGGCATTATCATGAGTGTCTTTGTCCAGAACACCAGCCAAAAAAGGGGATGAGGTACATACATAGTTCTGTATATCTATGTAATCTAGTCTAGGTGATGAGGCACATACATAGTTCTGTATATCTATGTTATCTAGACTAGGGGATGAGGCACATACATAGTTCTGTATATCTTTGTTATCTAGACTAGGGAATGAGGCACATACATAGTTCTGTATATCTATGTTATCTAGACTAGGGAATGAGGCACATACATAGTTCTGTATATCTATGTTATCTAGACTAGGGGATGAGGCTCTTACATAGTTCTGTATATCTATGTTATCTAGACTAGGGAATGAGGCACATACATAGTTCTGTATATCTATGTTATCTAGACTAGGGAATGAGGCACATACATAGTTCTGTATATCTATGTTATCTAGACTAGGTGATGAGGCACATACATAGTTCTGTATATCTATGTAATCTAGACTAGGGGATGAGGCACATACATAGTTCTGTATATCTATGTTATCTAGACTAGGGAATGAGGCACATACATAGTTCTGTATATCTATGTTATCTAGACTAGGGAATGAGGCACATACATAGTTCTGTATATCTATGTTATCTAGACTAGGGGATGAGGCACATACATAGTTCTGTATATCTATGTTATCTAGACTAGGGAATGAGGCACATACATAGTTCTGTATATCTATGTTATCTAGACTAGGGAATGAGGCACATACATAGTTCTGTATATCTATGTTATCTAGTCTAGGGGATGAGGCACATACATAGTTCTGTATATCTATGTTATCTATACTAGGGAATGAGGCACATACATAGTTCTGTATATCTATGTTATCTAGACTTGCTATGATGCACACCATGTTATAACTTTAAAGCCCCACTGCACTACTTATAGCTACTTGCGCCCTCTATACAACAAACAATGCATAATCGGTGACCATTG
>NW_022145598.1:1092085-1227085 GCF_000002235.5 Strongylocentrotus purpuratus | reverse complement strand
GTTGTTATCTGGTTATTTGATCTTTCGACAAAGCTTTAACAGGTTTTGTTGGTTTAGGAAATAGTGTATAGGCATCATTTTTGTTCTCTTTAATTTTACCTCATTGAAATGGCATCCAAAGACAAAATAGATTCATGTTGATAATGAAGTTGTGCTAATGTGATCTGGGGGGTGTTTCACAAAGATTCTAAGTTGAAGTTATCTCTAAGTTGGACTTAAAAATTATGGAAAGCCGTTAACATCTTTGAAAATATTTTGTAAAAGTTATTTTGAAAGGCATAAAATGTTGATTCAAATCATTCATATTTTCTATCATCAAGGAGATTTCATGTTCTGGATTTTGAATTTATAAAAAAGTATAAAATACTTGAATTTCTGCTTTTGAATATATTTCATTTTAAGACTCCAATGGCTGTCCATAATGTTTAAGTCCAACTTAGAGTTAAGTTCTACTTAGGATCTTTGTGAAACACCCCCCAGAAGTCGCCATATTGAGAAAGAAAGGCGAGTTAAGGCATTTTCATAATGTCACCACTTTCTGCTTAGGCGAATCCAAGTGAATAATGAAATAGATAGGGGGTAAAACACTGGTATGTGAACCCCTCTTTGTCAGAACCACAAGAAGGGCTGAGTGATTCCCGTGCTGGAAAAATTCAGAAATGAAAATTCAAAATTCATTCACCATGCCAACCCCTTCGGAGCAATACACCAATCTTTCGGAGTTATGAATCTTCATTAAAGGGATCGTTTAACACTGTTAAATCTGAGATGCACGGCCCTACGTGTTATCAGTGTCTGTGATATGGTGTTATATTGAAGCCCTAAAAAAAAAGCCGCGCTTCAAAATGATCAAGAAATGCCTCAAAAAAGTAAAAACCTTTGAGTGACCGGTTTTTACCATACTCGTTTTTCCCAATAGACTGTCGTGTTATGAAAACCGTTTGGCAAACGCAAAATTTGATTTCGATTTTCAATCATAAATATCTTGATAATCAGACAGGCGATCGGCTGGTAAAAGTCATGGAGTTCCTGACTGACCTAAAGGTTTATAATTATCATTGCAGCATGAGCTAAATCAAGGATTTTTTTAAAAGGATCTAAGAAAAAGTTACCGGGTCCTTAATGATAAGAGTAATAAACACAATGGTATAAAAAGTTTGGGTGTTCATGATTAATTTCTCTCAGAAAAATGAACCTTTTTGAACTTTCTGCTTAGGCGAATCCAAGTGAATAATGAAATAAATATGTATACAAATCTAAGGGAGTAAAACATTTGTCTGTAAACGCCTCTTTTCAGAACCACAAGAAGACCTAAGGGATCCACGTGAGGGAAAAAAAAAATCAGAAATGAAAATGGGAAATTCATTCCCCATGCCCATCCCTTCGGAGCAATACACTAAGCTCTTGGAGATATGAATCTTTATTAATGTTAAGAGTAATGAACACAATGATATCAAAAGTTTGGGTGTTCATGATTATTTTCTCTCAGAAAAACGAACCTTTTTGAAAAAGAGTGCCCCAGGCCATGTCCCAACTAGGTTGACAAATAGCTAGCATGACATTTGTTAACTTTAAAAAGACATGCTGAGTTTGCGAGACAAAATGCAGATCCAACCATTGTGGGTGCGGAACTTTGTACAAGAGCAATAGATGTTCTGGGATTTCGTTTGGAGCATTAATCTTGGCAATGATGGCACCCCTTTTGTGCGCTTTAGAATAATATGCCTCGCAACCAGACACATTCACGACTCATTATGATGACTTTTTTCAAAAGTGGTATAGAAAACATGTTTGGCTCAGACTTGATATCCACATGGATTAAAAAGAATTTACACCCCATCAATGCCTAGGTCACATTTGCTCTACGGCTAGGATACGGCGGCCGTACGCCCCCAAAATCGAGAGATACTTGCGGCGGCCGCAGAGAATCTGCGGTGGCCTCAGGGTCACCCTAGGGCACCTTAACCTCTTAAAGCTCGCGGGACACAGCTAACGATTGGCATAACTTGGTGGGTCTTTTTCTCTCCCCAGACACACACTCAAGCAATACATGTACACAACTGCTATTTTGAAAAAACAAAATCAATGAGAAAAAAACAAATCAGGCTTACTTTTTTAGTGTGATTTCTGAGCCCAGGGGGGGGGGGGGGGGGGATGGAGGGGCTACTAAAATATTTAGACAATTGGGGTGTGCCGAACTTATGGGTAACTTTTACACCAAAAATCCCTAAACATGGGTCCGATTTTTTAACAAAAATACCTCTAAGCATAGGTCTGTTTTTCTTTAATGTTCAAAATGTTGAAATATTTTTTGAAAAAATGGGCTTTTACTGGGATGGGATTTCTATTGGGGCCGTGTGAAACAATGTGAATACATTGAATTAACATAAAAATGACAATGGTACATCAAATGACATATTTAAAACAAACGAGAAATAATCAAGATAAAAATAGCGATAGAATAGTACTGGCGAAAAAGCATATTGATATGAATAAGAATAATCGTGAGTGTCCAAACAAGAATACTGTAAATATACTTCGAATTCAAATTGGTAAATAAGAATTATAACACAGCTGTCTCTATTTCCATAGTTTGGTTTCATCATTCATGCGTGCGGAAATTACAAACTGATATTAACACGGCGAGTGAATGTGTCGTTAATGTAATGTAATGGGAGGGAATTAGAGGAGTTTTGTATCAATCACGTATATGAGTCGATAATTATGTTGTGAATCGTGAAAACAAATTATGAGAGATGTGTCATAATGTTTTACCCTATTTCATCGCTGCTATGTGGGCCGCATTTCATTTATGAGCCAATTTTATAATTACCTTTTCAATGCTCCGCGGGTTGGCCACCCGTGCCCTAGGGCGTATCCCTATCTGTACAGGCCGTGCGGGTCGCCATGGGATTATAACGGGGAGCTATAACTGTTTTCGATTGTAGGTTCGTCGTAGCAATTAGACACGCCGTAGTCATGCCGTAGTCATGTCGTAGAGCGGTTACACGGCGACCGTATGTCGGGCGTAAGGTAGCCTTGCGTTTTATCTACTCCAGGTGAAGCGGTAGCATCATTCTGGCCGCACGGTCGCCGTATGGTCCCCCTTCGGCCGCCTTGCGGGCACCTTGCGGCTACCTTGCGTCTGCCTTAGTATTTGTCAAAAAGCTACTGCCGCCACAGGGACGTCCTAAGGCGACCGTGCTTCATCACTTCAAAGGCCGTACGGCATGTATGGAGGGGGAGGGAAGTCAAAGAATAGTGTGTGTATGTGTGGGTGGGGGGGGGGGGGGCTCCTGCCTATGCCCACATTTTCCGAAAAAACACTGAGTATAGAGGTACTTGCAATTGCACTCAGCACTCCTAATCCTTTGAACTTTCTGCACTATTACTCGTATATGTCCAATTACTATCGTCCAGATAATATACCGAGATACTGGCCAACATTAGGGGGGGGGGGGGGGATATTCACCCTTAAAGCACCTTTCGGCTCAAAATGTAGTTTTTACACAATAGTTATCTCAATTGACAAAATACTATTTTTAGTCAAAAGAGCCGTTTTTGGACGCCCCCTCCGATTTAGGGGTGTTCGCTACAACTTGAACAAAAAAACACCTCTTAATATGTATTATGATTAAATCTTTTGAATAAACAAGGTGTGCTTAGTTTGTGAGGTATGTAGTGGCAACCAGCTAAAAAGCTAAGCATATTTGACTTCGGCCCTCCGCTTTACATTTGCTTCGTCTACTATTGGTCTCTCCCTCTCGAGGGACTGGGTTCTAACTTGGATTTAAAGAAATATCAACTTATGAGAAGCAAAGGAAGGGTCGTTTAAACAGCAATGGGTATCGCAAAAGAGAGAGAGAGAGAGAGCGAGAGGACCTGGTGGGAAAGGAGAGGGGCTGTAGCATCAGAAACACCTTCATATTTTGTTTGGCAAATTCATATAAATTGTGTCACCTTTTTTTCTATGTCATTCAAGGATTAGGAATTAGGAAAACTTCTTTTCTTACATGCTGACAAAATGTGTTGTGTTGTGTGACACCTATTATATAAAATTCAGCCCCTTCCTCCCTCTCTCCAATACAAATAAATAGAAAACGGAAAGAAAGAAAGAAAAAAAAAAAAAAAAAAAAGGAAGAAAAATAGCCATCACGTGGTGCACCTGTAAGTACCCTCTTTTATGAAAATGAGCGCTGGTGCAAAACAATAATAAGTAAAGAAAACTTTAAAAAAAGCCACCTGCGTTAAATCAAAACAGATTGGTTTTACGATACCGGTTTCCTGTTTTATTTTCCATGTTGTCTGGCATTTTACAAATATTATACCAGCAAAAGTCTAAGATTCCTTTCTTTCGCTCATGGCATAAATACGATAAGCCGCATTTTCTCCCTTACTCTTCCTCTTTCGCTTTTATTCTATCGCCATTTCCCCGTCTGTATCCCCTTATCTCTTAAGCATTTCCCTCTTTTTTTCTGTTTCTCTCTATTAGTTCTTGTCTGAATTTTGAACAAATATAAACATATATCATGAAGTAAATAATTGAACAAGGTAGGGTAATGAAAGGGGATCGAAATTATGATTGTACAATCTCGGGCTCGATCGCATAGTACAGGAATAAAGAAACTTTCATGATGCCAATGTACGATAAACAATTAAATGTTCAAAGTCCGTTTGATAGGCGCCTGATTTATGTTAAAGTTCAAGGAATAAAGAATAAAGAATAAAGAAATGTTCGCTAATGGTTATGAGTTTATGAATCATTCCAACAGGACAAAAGAATGTGTTTTGAATTTGGCAGATTTCTAATAAAGCTTGATTGAAAGGTTCGAATCATTTTGCATATAATCAGCCATTTGATAAAATAAACCCAGGTCCCAAATACGCGACCCTAAATTGGGTAAAATTAAGCTGCGTTTAGCTTTTTGAGTTTCGTTTAAATGTAATATTGTTATGCACGAGGTATCAGATTGGCCTAGCAAACCTTCCTTGGCAGTTATCCCAATATTATTTTCATAGCTATATTATTTAATGCTTTCCTGCATTTTAAAAATAGAATGTGTCCTAAAAGTTTCGGGGATGATTAAAAGTATATTCATGTCAAGAATGAAGCCCCGCTGTCGAATATCCTTTATCGTATTCATAGGAGGGCACCAGAAGATTTAAATGCAAGCTATACGCGATAAATAAGAGCAAAAGAGCAATCGCGTGGCTCGTCGAATTGAATCTTAATTCTAATGCTAACCTTAAAGGCATCATTTAACAATGTTAAATCTGAGATGCATGGCCCTACCTGGTATCAGTGTCTGTGATTTGGTGTAATATTGAAGCCCTATCAAAAAATTGCGCTTCAAAATTGCGCTTCACAAGAAGTGCCTAAAAAAAATATAAAAATCTTTGAGTGACTGGTTTTACCATACTCGTTTTCCTCAATGGACTGTAGTGTTATGAAAACCCTTAGGAAAACGCAAAATTTGGTTTCGATTTCCAATCATAAATATCCTGATAATCAGACAGGCGATCGGCTTGTAAAAAAACATGGGGTTCCTGACTGACTTAGAGGTTGATAATCATCATTGCATCATGAGCTAAATCCTGGATTTTGTTTCAGAATCTGAGACAAAGTTACCGGATCCCTTAACCCTAAACCCTAACCTTGAACCTTAAACGTAACTTGAACCCTTACCCACATGCTAGCATATGCTAGATCACATTTGTAGCAATACTTACAATAGGATAATCAAAATTGATATCTCATCATGTGTAATCATTTCAAGAGCATGGATAATTAAGAGGCGATCGACAATACTTCCTACCTAAGTCGTGAGCTTCATTTGCAATCCTATTGGCGCCACACTGGGCAATGTGTCTAACGTGTCCCTAACGGCAATGAACAATCTACATATGTTTCCTGATAATATATATATAAAATCCCCAAATCCTCACATGATCTAGGCTATTGTATGGTATAGGTGCAGTCCGTTTCTGTCTCTATTCCACATCATTCGCATACACTCTCTAATATATTTGAGGGGCATATATATCACGTTTATTCTTCAAATACATGGCGGCTTTTTTTATTTATCATACCCGTGTTTACGCTGCCTCTCTTTAACGTCGTCTCCTCTTTCAGATAGGGCTTATAATCTATACTACACGAATGATAGACTACACCCTCCACCACCTCAAAACATTGTGCTCCAACGCCTTTGCACTTCTCGATTCCCCAAACATGGGGCAGGTCAAAGGTTGTTAAAAAGGGAGGGGCATAAGGCCGAAAAAAATGTTGTATTGCCCTTTAGGTGCCAGAACCTGGGTTGGTAGGTCGATTTTCCTTTCTTTTTTCCTTTCTCTGCCTCTTTGGGCTGAAATTCTTCAGTTTTGAATGCTTTACTACATATTTTGTTTTATTCATTAAACATATTTCTTCTTCTAATAAACAGTAAAAAAAAAATTGAATAAAAAGCCGGCAGTAAATTATGGGGTCGGTCGCAAAGGGCAATATAACAATTTGTTTTAAAAGCCTATTGCTCAAAACTCTCTGAAGACAAAGACAAAGAAAGGTTATCATTTTCCAGATGCCTTAATAAAGGTAATAAAAATCGGGTTTTCTTTACCCAGGGTAACCGCATCAGGAGCAACACTATTCTTCATATACTGGCCATGCAATAATATTACCGCGTTACTTGTCAGTTACCCGATAACCCCTAGGTGGACAGTGGCAAACATGGATTAAGACACTAAGACTGGGCTGGGATTCGAATCCTCAACACTTGGATCAAAAGTCAAGTGATTGAACTACTTTAGCATGATATTCCACGAAATCGGAAGGGACACACTTATACAAAATAACATTATTGCGGTATTCGATATATCGTTTGTGCGCCCTGAATTCACATGTAAATCTCATATTTTATCTTTATCATTTCAACTACTTTCTATTCATGCATCTATCACCTCAACCCACACTGTATCTATTTGATTACTGTCTGTATAAACACATGATGAATGCTGTCCAAGCATGTGGGTCCATGGTCTGAGTTAGGCTTATGGATAGGCGACGGTGATCGCAGCGAAGTATGCCATAAACGGATACACCCCCTTTTCAGCCCACATTTAGTCAACAAATACTATTTACCTTAAAGCGGGGTTATATTTCACAAAAAGTGTGGACCAAGTAATAACAGAAGAATAAAAAATTAGTAAGAAAGAATGGTGAAAGTTTGTGAATTTAGGCGGCAGAAGAATGAACAAATTACATTTTTATTTTCTATTTTCTAATACTATTGATATAGAAGAAGCATATTGAGCTTGATCGTATCTTAAAACATTTAACCAGTAGATATATCATGTACACTTTGATTAAGTTCTGGCCTTCTAAAGAAAAATTAGTTTCTCCGTCCTCGAATAATTTTGTCATTAATGCAACGGCAATGCATTCTGTTCATAAAAGGTATAAGTTACGCTATTATTTGATTCGGGCAATTTGAAACAAATATTGCAACATAAGTATTCTTATTTTTTGTAACCTCGGTTAATTGCAATCGAAGTGAAAAAAATGAAATAAAAGGTATTTGATGTATATATTTCATGACAGACCCACTTCATTATAACAGATATATTACATACCAGTACAAATATATAGTCGATACGGACCATCAAAAATATTCATTACCGCCTTTCAGCATTCTTAATATCTCAAAATTCGTTTTTTTTATATCTTGCAAAAGAATCGTATGATTTGCAAATTAAATAAAAGGATATTCAATATTTCTCATTATTCTTGAAACCTGTAGGAGGTCAAGGAGCTCTATTGTGGATAGGTTGTTTTATGTCGGGATTAATACGTACAACGCATGGCAGGGCCAGGGGCAGTTGTCAGACTAAAAATACTCATTCGTAAATCAAAAGCTAACCCTGCTAGATGCATAGTGACATAGTCTATATGTGTATCCCAAAACCAAATTGAAAAAAAAGAAGAAGGATGATAGCGAAATTAATGTTCCCCCCTCGCAGTGATCCTCTACTGTTCATCATATTTCAGTAATAAGGGGTACGTGGAGTATAGGAGAAGAGGGAAGTTGCTCCGGTCAACAGGAACGACAGCAGACCGACTACTGTCGGAACAAAATATCTTCCCAATGGCCAGAAATCTGCTTGTTTTGCTGTGTAATTGAAGAACTTGACAGCATTTTCCTTTTCGGATGTTTTGCCTCCTTCCGCTTAAAAGACACACACATACTAATCTGTTGGTTTATTGTTTACCATATCGTCAAGGAGAAGAAAATAAATGTGAATTTCAATTCAATTAAGTTAATTTTGTTTAATACCTCATTAACACTGGTGATGCCTAGCCTGTGAAAACTTGGTAGGAACAGCATGGTGACACATCCGGCGCCTATGTACGCGAACGCGTAAAGCCAGTACATAGGCCCAAATCGGTAGACCTCGACAGGTGTTCCCAGGACCGTTATCGCTGAGATGAAGCTAGCCACCAGAGACATGGCAACTGGTAGCGGGTGCATGCCCCGGTCGGCCAGCAAGAACTCTTTGGTCGTGGATTGCTTACCGCCTGTACAGGCGTAGAAGACGCCGATACCTGTTGAAATGCAGAGACAAATAACTAGAACTACATAGTCCACGGCCTGAAAACGGCCAACGTTGTAGAAAGTGTCTTGATCAGCCATGTTAGATGACACTACACCAAACAGATGGTTTGCGACCTCTGGTATGGAAGGTTGAACGGATTAAGTTAGCAGGCTCCGATTGAAGGATTCACCACATTTCTTATCCCAGTAACACACTTGCCAGCAGTTTGACAAACTTGTGTTCGTCAGTCCAATGCAGCCGCCCCGAAAGAAAATAAGAATAACATTTCCACGTTCACAACGGCATGGCAACCTTTGTTTGCTATTAACAAAGAAAGGCGAAATATCAAACGAAGTCGGAGAGTATCATGGACAATACTGTCTACTCCCTCAATGTCAGAGAGAATTAGTATACAAATAATACACAGCAGTGAGGGCATTAGTAAGAATTACCCACACAGGGTACCTTTGGAACAGTCTAAGACGCCCGAGGCGGCAGCCGAGGGTGTTTGGACTGTTTTGAAGGTAACGATTATGGGTAATTTTACTAATGCCCAAACAAAATGCTGTGTATTAATTGTTTTATAAGATTATGTTTTATTTGTAATATGAAATGATGTTTTATAACATGATTTTAATAATGACCGATTATTAGAATTGATAATTACCGGTCATTATCCAAATTACGCGTTAGGCAAAATAAATGACTGGTCATGGGAACGCTTTAAACCAATCATTTAATTAGGATCCACGTCATCATCTTATAAAGTTTAATAAGGGGTGTACATATTATAATGTAGAGGTGTCGTTGTCGAATGGATACGTCGCCGGACTGTCGATCACAAGGTCCGTGGTTCGAGTCTCGCCGCGGCACTAATGTCCTTTGGCAAGACATTGATCTACATTTGCCACACTCAACCCAGGGGATGTAAATGGGTACCTGGCAGGAATTAATTCCTTGAAATGCTGGAGCGCTGGATTGGCAGCTAGGCTAAAGCCGGGGTAATAATAAATGCGCCTCGGAATAGAATTTCTAGATAGTCAGCGCTATAGAAATGCCTATTATTATTATTATTATTATTATAATAAAGCGACTGCTCACACCCAAGCTTTACCATCGTTGGAGGCAAGTCATAACATTCAGGTATGATGGGATGTTATAGGATATTACACACATGCAGAAATTACATGATTGACGTAGGTTTCACAAGATATTTTGAGTTGGGGTCATTCCCACGAGACCAATGTACCGCGATACCGACAACATAACAAGAAATACAAAATACAATATAGAACAGAAGATGGTTACAAGAGGTTAACGAGACCGACTCCGCAGTAGACCGATATCCCAAGAGATCGACAAAACAGAGACACGGAGCTCAAAAATAGGAAATGACGGTTTTGAGGAACATTGGTCATGTGAACCCTTTAGGAAGTCTAATGACCGCCTAGAAGGCACATAAGGCCGACACGGTAGAACTCGTGAGCAGTATCCGTTTGAGTATTTGTTTAAATATGAAAGAAGGGGTGTTAGTGTGGTTTGTGTTTATTTGCGCGTGTGTAGGAGATGAAAACGTGCGGAATTTTTTTCTTCTTCATTTTTTAAACGATTGCTTGGACTTTGCACCGCTATAATCATGATGATATAATAGGAAGAGCAAAACAGAGAAAGAAAAAATACATACAATAAAGAAGAAGGGTGATAGCGAATTTATGTTGTCCCCCTCGCATTAATCCTCTACTGTTCGTCATCGTTCAGTTATCTTGGGTACATGGGGTAGAGGAGAAGAGGGAAGTTTTTCCGGTCAACAAGACCGACACCACACCTAGTACAGTCAGTCAGACCAAAAATGATATCCTCGCAAAGGCCAGAAATCGGTTATTTTGCTGTGTATTCTGAAGAACAAGAATGCATATTCCTTTTCGGATTTTTGCCTCCTTCTGCTTAAAAACAACAACATACTGTTCTATTTGTTTATCGTTAACATGTCAATGAGAACAAAATAAATGTGAATTTCAATTCAATTCAATTAATTATTTGTAATACCTCATTAACACTGGTGATGCCTAGCCTGTAAAAGTTAGGTAGAAACAGCATGGTGACACATCCGGCGCCGACGTACGCGAACCCGTAAAGCCAGAACATGGACCCAGACTGGTAGACCTCGACAGGTGTGCCCAGGACCGTTATCGCTGAGATGAAGCTAGCTACCAGAGACATTGCCACTGGTACCGGGCTCATGCCCTGGTCGGCCAGCAGGAATTCTTTGGTAGTTGATTGCTTACCGCCTGTACAGGCGTAGAAGATGCCGATACCTGTCGAAATGGAGAGACAAGTAGCTAGAACTACATAGTCCCAGGCCTGAAAACGACCAACGTTGTAGAAAGTGTCTTGATCAGCCATGTTAGATGACACCTTACCAAACAGATGGTTTGCGACCTCTGGTATGGAAGGTCCAGCGGCTTTGATAACCTAGCTCCGATTTAAGGATTTACCGCAAAGTATGATATCAAACGAAAATTGCTACATGTATTTTAGCAATAGGACGAAATCGATCTCTTTATGCGAAAATGATCTGCAGGACTTGTATCAGCCATTCAGATATGCTTTAAAAAGTGATTTCCTCCAGGTTGATGTGCTCTTTCCTTTCCAAGTTACACCTTTTCCAGCAGTTTAACAAACTTGTGTTCGTCCGTCCAATGCAGCCGCCCAAAAGACAAAAAGAATAACATTTCAACGTTCACAACGCCAGGACAACCTTTGTTTGCTATTCACAAAGAAAGGCGAAATATCAAAACAAGTCGGAAAGTATCATGGACAATACTGTCTACTCCCGCAGTGTCTGAGAGCAGGAGAATTTAATAAGGGTAAATATAAATATATATATAGACTGTTTATACCCAAGCTATACCATTGTTGGAGGCACGTCTTAAAATTCAGGCATATATTCTATGTCACTACGATGGGAGGTTATAGGGTATTACACACATGCATAAATTACATGATTCACGTAAGTTTAAAACTATATTTTTCGTTGGGGCCATTCCAGTACATGGATAGCCCACAAGGCTGACAACAAAAAAGAAATACACAAGAAAAAATGGAACAGAAGATAGTTAAAAGTGGTAAAATAAACCAACATCACAGGAGAACGACATTCTACGAAATCGACAAAACAGAGACACGGAATTCAAAGAAAGGAAATGTCAGTTTTTAGGAGCATTGGTCATGTGAACCCTCGAGGAAGTCTAATGACCGTCTAGAAGGCACACGAGACCGACTTTGTAGAACTCGTGCACACTGAGAAATAAGTGTGCACTTTTTTTTTGGGGGGGGGGTGGGGGGTGCACCCACTTACCCGTATGTGGCAGAGGGTGCTGATCGGTGGGGGGGGGGGGGGCGGGTCTCTCTCATACACAAGTGCTACCTACCCGAGTCCATCAACCTCTGAAGTAGTCCCTAAAGGCGTATGGCACCTTTTCTGAAATGGACCCTAATGGCGCATCGCCATTTTACTGAAATGGACTTTAATAAGAAAAGGTGGAAACCATTTAACCTGTTATTGTTTGTGTGTGTGTGTGTGTGTGTGCACGATCTGTGCTTGAAAACCACCTCTTTTTGAGGAAAACGTCGACGACGCCGTATAGCCGAAAAAGACATCATTTCGACGCCTTTTCTGGACGCAGTTGCGTAGCCAGTCATTTTGGGAGTGACCCCCCCCCCCCGGGTGCTGATCTACTCTGTTTAGGGTGCAGTATCTGACAAGCGGATTAAACGTGCACCCTAATATGGGTGCGAGAAGTTGGAGGCGCGCAACATGCACTCTGCGTATTCTGTATCCAGGGCTTATTAAATGAATAATAATTTAAAGTTAAATATGTCCTCAAGTTTGTGTCGATATTCGAAGAACATAATTAAACATGTTCAAAGCTATAATTGATTTCTCTTGTTCATAATATGATAATACAAAATGCAATGAGCTCAATAGCATTTGAAACAAATTGAAGTCAGTAAATCTTCTATAAAGAATATCAATCCCTAGGGTTAGGGTTATAGCAATCATGCAACCTCTTCTTCTTCTTCTTCTTCAGTAGTAGTGCAGGCCACCGTCAGGTGTATTGTCGTACTGTTGAGGTGCAGTGCAGATGTGTGTACAATGTCTGATAAGAGGTACAGTTAAATGACTGCGAGTAAAGACAGCTACCATTTTAGCGGAGCTTGGTCTTTTGTACCTCTAGCTTGAATGCGTTTATAGCAGAGGTACAATTAACGGTGTTCTGATGGAGGCAGTTCCAGAGTCTTATAACATCCGGGAAGAAGCTCCTCTGGTAGACCAGCTTTCGGGCAAAAGGAACTACTATCTTGTTGGAATGCCCTCTGAGCAGGGATGTAGATGGGGCGAGGGAGGTGTGTGGGATGTCTATCAGCAAGTTGGTGATGCGATAGATCATCACTACCTTAGCCTGTGCCCTGCGTTCTTGTAATGATGGCCACTTGAGCTGGTTCAGCATGGCTGCTACGCTGCTTGTCCTGCGGTTGTCATTGAAGATGAAGCGGACATATCGTCGTTGAACCATTTCAAGCTTCTTGATGTTTGCTTGCGTGTGAGGGTCCCATATGATGCTGGCATACTCCATGATTGGTTGAAGGAGAGTGTTGTAGCACAGCACTTTAACCTTTCTGGGACACGATCGGATATTCCTTTGAAGAAAGGCACGGGTGGAGTTGGCCTTTTGTGGTGACAGTGTTGATGTGTTGGTTCCAGCTGAGGTTCTTCTGCAACTCGACACCTAGATCCTTTGCTGTATTTTTGTCATCTAGGATCTGTCCGTGGATGGAGTAGGATTTGATGATGGGTTTGCGTTTATTGGTGACATGGAGAACCTGACATTTCTGTGGGTTGAGTTCCATCAGCCAATCACGCTCCCATCGTTGGAGTGAGTCAAGATCCTCTTGGAAAAGTAGGGCATCTTCCTCTGTCTTGAGGTTGCTGTATAGCATACAATCATCAGCGAAGAGCCTGCCTGTAGAGTTTGGGGAGAGGTACTCTGGCAGATCGTTGATGAAGAGGAGAAACAGCATTGGGCCGATAACACTGCCTTGCGGGACCTCATCGCTAAATCGGTAAGGTCAACGTACGATAATCCTAGAGTAGTGGGTTGGAAACCCAATAATTATTCCTGCCTTTATGAATACTACAATGTAGTTAGGTACAGCAGAAAAAATAATCAAAGTCTTATTGGTTGTGACCTCTTTCCATGCCGCTTTGATTAATTAAGAGTATGGCTTGCCTAGGTTAAAAAAGACCCAAGCGGACACCAAACGGTACACAACTGATATCTCTAGGGGGCAAGTTTGCACCCCAAAGTAGTGTGCTGCTTTTGTAGCAAATGTCTGCACCACTAAGAGTGCAAGTCTGCCCCTCTAGAGTGCTGCTATTATAGCGGAGGTCTTCATCCCTAAGGACGCAAATTGGTACCGTTAGTTCTTAGTGTGTCGGCAGAAGCCGTTTGAGTATTGTGTTAATATGAACAAAGGGTGTGAGTGTGGTTGTGTGGTTGTGTACGTGTGTGTAAGGGGTGGAAACTTTGGCAAATTTTTATATTTCATAAAAAAAGATTGCTTAGATTTTGCCCTTATCATTATGATAAAAATAAATAAAAATACATATAAAAAAGAAGAAGGATAATAGCGAGATTTATGTTCCCCCTCGCATCAATCCTCTACTGTTTGTCATATTTCCATTATGTGGGGTACGTGGAGTATAGGAGAGTAGGAAAGCTTTTCCGGTCAACAAAACCGACAACAGACCGACTACAGTCAGAACAAAAATCGATAGCTCAGTCGGTAGAGCAGTGGTATCGTAATTCGGTGACCCGGGTACGAAAACCAAGTCGATGCGCTAGTGCCCTTTGGTAAGGCATTAATCCTCATTACCAGGTCCCACGGAGAGGACCTAAACCCGTCGGTCTTCTGGTTGCTTACTAACATGCATTTATTGCTTTCTTAAATGTCAGGTAAAATAACCACCAATATCAACATTTTCTCAGTTTGGCCAGAAATCGGTTAATTTCGGATATTTTGCCTCCTTTGCTTAAAAAACAACAACACACTGTTCTACTTGTTTATTGTTTACATGTCAATGAGGAAAAAAAATGTGAATTTCAATTCAAATTTAATAAATTATTTGTAAAAGGCCTACCTCATTAATACTGGTGATGCCTAGCCTGTAGAAGCTAGGTAGGAACAGCATGGTGACAAATCCGGCGCCTATGTACGCGAACCCGTAAATCCAGAACATGGACCCAAACCGGTAGACCTCGGCAGGTGTTCCTAGGACCGTTATCGCTGAGATGAAGCTAGCTACCAGAGACATTGCCACTGGTACCGGGCTCATGCCCCGGTCGGCCAGTAGAAACTCTTTGGTCGTGGATTGCTTACCGCCTGTACAGGCGTAGAAGATGCCGATACCTGTTGAAATGCAGAGACAAGCAGCTAGAACTACATAGTCCCAGGCCTGAAAACGACCAACGTTGTAGAAAGTGTCTTGAGCAGCCATGCTAGATGACACAACACCAAACAATCGGTTTGCGACCTCTAGTATGGAAGGTTCAACGGATTTAGTTAGCTATTTCCAATCTAAGGATTCACCACAAAGTCTGTTATCAAAGAAAGTTGCTATTTTCTCAATAGTACGAAATCGATCTCTTTATGCGAACATGATCTGCAGGACTTGCATCAGACATTAGTAGATGCGCTAAAAGGTGATTTCCTCCAGGTTGATGTTTTTTTTATAATCTTATTAACACACTTGCCAGCAGTCTGACAAACTTGTGTTCGTCCGTCCAATATGCAGCCGCCCCGAAAGAAAATAAGAGTAATGTTTCCACGTTTACAACATGACAACGTTAGCTTGCCATTCACAATAAAAGTCTGAAAGTATATGAACAATACTGTCTATCTCCATAGTGTCAGAGAGCAATGAAGTTTAATAAGGGTAAATATCATAATATATAGACTGTTAACACCCAAGCTATAAACCATTGTTGGAGGCATGTCATAAAATCCACGTATATATGCTATGTCACTACGATAGATTTTGTATGGTGTTACACACGTGCAGAAATTACATGATTCACGTACGTTTAAAAAGATATTTTGAGTAGTACATCCCACAAGATTGACAAATACTACTAGTACTTCTACTACTACATCTACTACTACTAATACTACTACTACTTCTACTTCTACTACTAGTAATCATACTACTTCTACTTATCTTCAGAGGGCTACGCAGCCTATCACGAAGATGAACTAAACTTAAAATTGCAAGCGTTCAGAGGTAGATTAAATGAGAATTACTGGGATAAGGTCATTAAATGCCTCAGGAGAAGCTACTGGAAGTTAACTGGACTGTCAATCAGCATGCACTACATTTGCTGGAAGTCCGTTCCATTCAGGCATAGAGTATTGGACAAATGAAAACTAGTCTATGTCGTTCCTGGTCCAGAATCTGGCCGGTTATTTATATTCCCTACACTTGACTCAAGCCATCGAAGATGGCGTTATCACTGAACTCATACGCCCACCGGCCCGCGTCTTAATTGCCGAGCCTTTTCCGTCGGGCGTCTTAATTTAGGGATCACGCTATCTTCGGCAGGGCAGCAGGTAAGTAGGGGGAGGTCGCATTACGCTGGTGTGATGGAGATCAAAATGAAATAGGCCAGATTTTGGACTACGTCGCTCCTGGTTTCGTGCATCTTGATTGTCGTGACATGGTTTTTCCGTGTTTGATATTTGTTAAATAATGCTTGAAGGAAAGGCAGAGTAGCCATTGAAAAATCTTGTGCACCATTCCTATACAGTGTTCTTACCATGTAACGCGTGTCATTGCAGTTTGTGGATCAAGTTAGTCATCTTGATAACCTTAGCATGCTGCATGGCCTCAGTCTAAATGTAAGTTACGGATATATACGAAAATATAATGTAAGATTACAACTACGAATCACCAACATTGACAACCCTGAGACAGTTACACAATAAGCACATATAAGAGCCGATTGATCTACAATTAAAAGGATGTATGAATCAATTACCTGATAATTTCCCTCGCCGGTCAGCTGCATTGTTGACATTGTTGACACGTCAGTATGCGTGAATCTCGGTTTGTTTAACTCTAAACTTTTACTGATCTAACCACCTTTTGCTAGAGCCTTGCCATCATTCATTATCCTTTTCTATCTGTCTTTCTTTTTTGACTTTTACTATCTCCCCTCTTATTTCCCCTTTTTTAAAAAAATTGTTTCCCTAAAATCCACAATTTCTTTATTGTTATATATTTTTTAATTTATTGATTTCTATGTATATTTTGCTTTCAAGACGTTTTGTAAAATAGCCCCTGAGGAACTAATAATTCAACAAGCTCTGCTTATAGTTAGTTACTCTTTTCTCGTGCAATTACTATTATATTATTTGCCTCGTTTCATTGTATATTCTTTGAAATATACTTAATCATTTTATTATGTTTTGCATGAGAAAAAAAATCCATTGAATCTTGAATGATCCCATCCACATTTATATCATGATATTATAGTTTGTAAAATATTTGAATTTCGTCTGAAATTGTTTTTTAACAAATATTCTTAAAGTTTATCTTAGAGGGCTAGGAAGAAAATTCGGTTAAAGGTCAGCATGAGCTGTGATTTTCGATCACTTGTTTTTCGTCATCCTCAGAATCTAAGCTTATATTCATTTTCTAAAAGTTTGAGCTCATAGTCACTTTGATCAAATCTTTTCTTTCATGCGTTAATATTATGTCTGTCAATTATTGAATTAATTTTCATCAATGATCTTTAATATTACCTCCCCCCAAAAGTAATATTGGAAACATACTGTCGGAAGAGTGACAGTCACTGTTTTTCGTTTTACCCCAATAACCCCGTAATATTATCAGGAATAAAGAAAAAGAAAAATGAATTTTATATAATATATAATATGATAATAATAATTACAATAATGATAATCATAATAATATAAGAGATTTATTTGTTTGCTTTTAGTTCCGTCATATAAAAAGGAATATACAATCAAAAGAAAATAGCAAAAATCTATAAACATATACATAATACACGGTGTACTTAACCAAGAAATCAATTGAAAAACAACAACATTCAAGAACAAAAGAATGCACAACGAAATAAACAAAAATAGAGAAACAGACGGCTTGATAGCCCATTTTCCTTTGCACTTGTATAATACGGTGCATCTGGTATTCCATGGGAACCAGAAAGAAAAAGACGAAGAAAAAGTAGAAGGGAAAGAATAAGTTGGAAAAAATGGAAAAAACATCAATACAAAACAAATCAAAACAGGAAGAACAATGGTATTATTTTCTATTTTATTGAGGTCTTTGGGTATAAATTAGATTCGTGGTAAAAGAGATCTTTTAAATAAGTACAGAGATGCACAATTGCGAATAGGTTGGGGAATGCTGTTGTATAACTCCGCCCCCATGTAGAAAAGTTGTTTGTTCGGGGTATGGGTAGGGAGAGATTATTTTACCGTAGCTGATAAGGTCTTGGGAGATAATATATGTTTTCAGTTCAATAATTTGGTGTCATGTTTCATATTGAGGATTAAAAAAAAGATGATTACATTAATAAGAGATTTCTGGCAAGATTTCAAGGCGCCGAATCCACTTAAAATCAAATGCTCTTGGCGTACTTGTAAAACATACACACACAGACATACACACACACACACGCACACACACACGCGCACTAGCTTACATTGGGTGGAAATCGGGGACAGGATTTTTATACCGTAACGTGGGAACATTATAATAAACGCCCTGACAATGTTGACTCGTTTTGTTTTATATTTCATTTATTGCCTCAATTCATAAAGTGAACCGAAAGTTTGATAAGAGGATTTATTTTGAAGAGATTACTTCACATTCCAATTGAGGCCCAAAAGAATACACATGTGTGTCGGTCGTGTGAACGTTTAAATAGAGGAAATGAGTATGCATGGACTAGCAGAGAATTTCACATTCCAACTGGGGCCCCAAAACATACAAAGGTGTATCGATCGTGTGAACATCTTACTTATGAATAGAGGACATGCGTATAAATGGACTAGGAGAAAATTGCATATTCGAACTGGGGATCATATAAATACGCAGGCATAGCATGCTGATATACCTTTCAAATCAAAGGGTTTCCGGAGAAATTCTTGATTTCAAAGGGGGTGAGAAACATCAAGCCGTGATGATTGAATATATATTGTTTGTTACATAGCACAAAAATAGCCGAAACTCTAAATTCGACAATCCTTTAAAAAAGACAATAATTAACCAAGTGAACGCATCATAAAGAGGGCATTACAAGACATCAAAGGAATCTATTTTACAACAATAGTAAATGCAACCGTATTATTGAACAGCCTTCCTTCTCTCTCTATTTTGTAGTTGCGAGGGGAGGGGGGGGGGGGGGGGGGAGTAACGCCCAATCGGGCCCCCGACCCGCACAGCGCACCTTGTTGGCGGGAAAAATCGTAACTGATCTTCCTTTCCTTGCCCTCTTTTTATTTTCTTCTTCCTCTTTATTTTCTTTCCCCTTCTCTCCTCTTTCCCCTTCCCTTCCTTCTCTCTCTTTCTCTCTTTTTGCTAAGGGGGGGGGGGACGCAAGGGCCTTTCGGTCCCCCTCCGCCGATCCACACCTTATTGGCGGGACAAAGCGCGACTGATCTCCCCTACCTTTCTTCTTCCTTTTCCTTCTTTCCCTTTCTCCCCTTTTCCCCTTCCCTTCCCTTTCTTCTCTCTCTTTTAAGTTTTCTGGGGGAGGGGGGGGGGGGGGGGGGGTCTACAACTTGTTGGCAGGGAAATCGCAACTGATATTTCCATTTCTTGCTCTATTTCCTTCCCTTTGGCTCCTCTTTTCCTTTGTACTTTCCCTTTCCTTTCCTCCTCTCTCTTTTTTTTGCTGGGGGTGGGGGAGGCAAAGTCCCCCCCGATCTCCCTCTTTTCCTCTTTTTATTTTGTATTCTTCCTCTTCTTTCTTTCCTTTTCTCTCCTCTTTCCCCTTCCCTTCTTTTCATTCTCTCTCTTTCTGATCTCTTTCGTGGTCAGCTAGTGTGCACGTGATGTTGTTTCCCCATATAAAAGGTAACAAATTTTCTTTTATTTCTGAGATGTTGATATTCAGGCATAAAGCGTCGATCCCAGAGGCAAAAATGTTCTTGCATGCCTTTGCCTTTATGGATATAATGTAGATAAGAAAGTTCAAAGCTTCGTGTGCAAATATACCATGATATCTTATCTTATGGAGTCACCTGAATAAAGAAGAACGTTTTCTCATGGGGCGTGAATGTCATTGCCGAATGTTATTCGAAACGTCATTATTTTGCTGAGGTCCTACGCGTTGACATCTGTTTGAATATTTCTTGTAAGTTTAGTTACAGATTTTATGTTTTTTATATGTTTTTATGATGTATTCTTGTTCAATGTGTCATTTTTTCTATTCCCCGCATCCCAATAATTGGGTATTGTCCTGGGTTTGCGCAAGTTCGATCACTAAAGTGATGTTTGAGAGTATCAAGATGACAGCCCAACCGCTGGGTTGGTTTAGATATTGAAAACAATGGGAGTTTGTATATCGTGTATCGCAGACAACACCGATATCTGCATTAAAGAGATCCTATTTGTTATTCAGCTTTTTAATGCAAGAGGTCTTAGATAAATCTCAATCGAAGAGGCACAACGTTCTATGAGAGAGATTTTTTTCCCTTTTTTTTGGGTGGGGGGGGGGGGGTGTATTTTTAAGATAGTTATGTTTTAAGATCGTTTGTTTTTAAAAGAATGGCTATATAACTTCTGATCAGTTTTTTCCGAGAGGTACTTGAGTCGACGATGAAATGTCGTTCAAAATTTGATACTAGAACAGACGTAGTTTCATTACAAAATGCTGTGCTAATGACCAAAACCCCCACCAATATACAAACCAAAGAGCTATGCTGCAGGTTTATGTATACATTTGGCTCTTGCTGTTGATGTGGGAAACAGGCAGAATGGAATCGGGCTGCTTTCCAGGTCGGTTCGGGATCGTCGGTTGTCGGGCCTGCATCGCTACCCGACTTGCGAAATTTGAGAAGTTTTAATCGGTCTGTTGTCGGTCTTGGCGGTGTCATTGTAGTATGAGTATGGAGAGAAAAGATGAGATAGGTAGAGAGAAAGATAATAATAATTATCCTTGCTTATGTAGCGCCTAACACTTATTTTATCAGAAGTCTCTAAGCGCTCTACAATAATGCAGCATAATTACACTGGCTTTAGCAGTGCAGCAGTGCAGATAGAGAGAGAGAGAGAGAGAGAGAGAGAATGAGAGGTTAAGAAAAAATAGTGAAAGTAAGGAATAGGATGACCATTATGTATCAGTTAACCCATTAACAGGTGAAACTTGCAGAGAAAAAGCGTTTCGAAAATGGCGTCCCTGGTACAAAAGATATCTCTGATGGTGCTTCTCCTGACCGGCTTCGTCTGGCTTTCTGAAGGTGAGGTCTGCAGGGAGTGCACGAAATGTCCCCAATATTGGATGGAGATCGGAGAATATTGCTACCAGTACTTCGGCAATAAAATGAAATTTCACGACGCTGAGAACATTTGTAATCGAATTGGAGGAGACCTGCCAAGCATCCGAAACGAGGAGGAAGGTAACACCATCTACCAGCTATGGAAGGGACTCGTTAATAATCCCACTAAAATGGACTACGTAAGTACAACATGTTTCAGTGGCGGATCTCTGAAGGTGTTTGTGGTTGGGGAGGGGGGGGGGGGGGGGTGGGCTGCCGCCCCCCACTCCGGGAACGGAGGGATCGCATTCATGCGGGTGGGATCGCGCGTCTTTGGTCTCTCTGGGAGCAGACATGTGCAGGATTTGATGCACGTTGATGATGGTCTAGTACTTAATTTGAACTGGGAATCTCGCTCAACCCGGCCCCAACTTAGTGTTATTTAGGGTACGCATATGCTTGTTCCCTCTTTTTGAAAGCACCCCCTATCTGAGGACTGCCAACATTTCTGGACCCCCCTCCGCGGGTTTTTCGCGGGCTTTTCCTGCATTGGAGACCCCCCTAAATCCGGAACACTGCTCAATGGACCCCCTATCTCAGCACATGCAGACCAACCCCCCCCCCCCTATCTCAGATAAGCTGTCATTACTGGTTGGCTCACACACCCAGGGAATACCCCAAAGAACTCAGCCTGCATTACGTACAGACATTTAGCACACGAAATACATACAAAATTTCTGTGCTCGTGTTTTCATTTATACTTCGTAAGAATAAACAAAGTCTGCAAATTAGTTCTATGCTCACTTATCTGCATAATATATCACCACCGAATAATTAATTTAGTGCCTGATATTGAGACTTAGTTAGAAATAAACCTTCCATGAATCTTAACTGACATCATCTGTGCCTGCATGATGTGTCCTTTCACATACTAATGTACCTGACATAATAAATGACTTATGTAATCAAACGCTGTAACTAAGTACTTTATCCTCGTAAAGATAGATTTAACGAATCAGTAAGTTAAAAAAAAATTGTATTGTACTGCTATTTAATTTGGATGTCATCAATTGTTACTAAACTAAAGTACCGATTTTGAGTGAAATCAGTTGAGTTTTGTACAGTGGTGTTTGAAATGTTGAGAAGTAATAGAATAGGTTCAATACACAGGACACAGCCAGGATAGAAATGCAGCTGTGTGTGAATTAGGGTAGACTACAGTACAAAACTAGTCTACATCAGTCCCGGGATTTGATCAATTTTTCTATGTTCAAGATATTTCATAATCCCCTTTTTAATTGTACTCTGTAAACTTATTTTATTACGTACATACTGTTCAGTATTTCGTTACCTGTACAATTCATTTGTTCTGTTATATATTGTAATTCTGTATGGTCATTTTAATTTGTGGATATTTTAGTTGAAAAATAAATAAATCAAATCAAATCAAATCAGAAGTTCCCAAAATCTCAGTTAAAGGGTACTTCTCATGCAACAAAGTCCGGCTCGTAATACATAAAAAAAATCGGCCCGTATTGACTTTAAACAACTCTGAAAAATCTGTGACAAGCGAGGAAAAAAAAACAACAATTTTAATGTACAGAGCCCAGTGAAGTATATATACTGGACATTTGTTGCGAGCAGTTAACATTCCTTTACAAGAAAAAAAAGTACTAAGAAATACAAATAAATATTTTTAAAAAATCGTTGCCGTTTTTCTTTGCGGTGGTTCACCACTTCACCGCATCATATCTGAAGACCCTTTACTCATTGCACTACATCATCTTTCCTAAACAGGCCTACTGGATTGGTCTGCGTGATACCCACCAGGAAAAAAAGTTTGAATGGACAGATGGCACCCCTCTACAATACAATAACTGGAAGCATGGAGAGCCCAACAACTGGGAAAACGAGGACTGTGTTGAAATCCGCAATGCTGGCAACAATGACTACGAACGACAGCGCTGGAATGATAGGGGGTGCAATCACGATCGAGCCTTCTTCTGCCGCAAGCCGCTCAACTGAACGTCAGAGATCCAATGTCGATTATGATGAGGGGGGGGGGGTAATAGAAAGACAACCTTTTGTTTTAGTTTCCATTTGTAATCTTATCTGCTAGTTCAGGCGAAAGCTAGTCAGTTTATGATAAAATTGTTGACGGGAACCATATGAATTTTGATTATTTTGCATTCGATCTCTACACGGGCTACACGCGCCTGACTCGAAATACTTTCATTTATCCATAATTTCCATCTGATCACAACTTTTAGTTTTTGTTCTCTAAAAAAAGATACCCTACAGAAGGAAACATAGACAATTTTTGGCTAATTTCGGCTAACGCGCCCCGCCGCAAAATCCGACGTTTTAGTAAAACATTTCATTTTTTTTTTTTATTTGAAGCACTTCTCTACTTTATCAAATTAAAGTTGCCCTTTTTGACGTTTACATCGATACATTCGATTTCAGTTTTGATTAGGAGTTGAAAGCGAAATATATTTCAGGCTTTCAGCTGGCCATTTAACAGGCATGTTTGAATTTAGTAACCTTACTTAAAATTATCATCATACATTAGTGCTTTATTCGTTGTTATTATCTGCTTATTGTACCGTATTGATAAATTCTATACCAGGGACTTTGGCAAAATCAAATCAATATTTAGAAGACTAACAATGATATCATCTGCATTCAATCATTTCTGTGTTATCTCTATCGTACTTATTTCTCGAAGATGAGAATATAATGCAGAGGATAGAAGATTAAATATAGTACTGGAGATTTAAAAAAAGAAGAAAGAAAGAGAGAAAAGGGAGAGAGAGAGAGAGAGAGACAGATTGGGGGGGGGGGGCAGAGTGAGGAAGGGAGGGAGAAAGAAAGAAAGACAGAAGAAAGGGGAAATTAAGAAAGATGGGAACACAAATCACCCGTTCCGAATAAGTTCGGGTTCAAAAAATGGTAATAACGATCCTGGACTCCGCCTCTTCTATACTTCTTCCTTCCAAACTTCAACAACGATATTAGAGCCAATATATTGTTTCTTAATATCTGTGAGTGAGATCTGAACAACAGAGAGCGGTCATAATTATTACAAGGATTGTCGATAACTAGGCCTACACAACGACATTTACTTTTGTCCCACAAAATAATATTCATTCATATAGTGCCATTGCTACTGGACACATCGTTTCCTAAAACACACATACACACACACACAAACACACGCACACACACTCACACTCACACACACATACAAACACACACAAATAAATCACGTCACATGCATAAAAAAACGTCCCCTTTTATTAAGCCAAAGACTTCAGCTCATCGAAATATCACCATATATCACTTATATCATTATCATGTATATTTATACACTGAATATATTCCGATTTTGTATGTTTTCATTTTACTTATACTGCATTTCATAACCATAAACCAGAGGGAAATTAGTTAAGAGGGCGTCTCTCTCTCTCTAATTGCCATATCGATTAACCCTCGGCTCCAAGCCTTCTCTATTAGCACCACTCCCAGTTCTTTCACTCCTCTCTCTTCTAACAATTTATGCAGACTGTCCATCAAAAATCTCCGGCCTTCTTTACGGGTAATATGACCCATGAACTTCAACTGCGTAATCAATATCTCACGTATCTTTTTCCATTGCACTCCAGCTCTTCTAAGAATTTCCTCATTACTAACTCTAATAAAGAGGGCGTACAAAGCGTTTTTTAGCATATGAAAATATATCAATACCTGTACAAAAAGCGTGTTTGCCGCCTTGAAATAATATACTACTAGAGTTCATCTGTATACTTGGTCTTAATCTCTATCATATCACCATAATCTTTGGCCATGGAAATAAGATCGGGTGCAGCGCTCTTACAACAATTGTCTGTGCTTTGGCAGTGATGACACCATGTTAGTAGTCAGTTTAGTTCTCGCAATGCCAATTTTTTTTCTTTCTTTTTACTGGTTTCAAGATTTTTACCAAAACATATACAAAGGGTACTATTCAAATATCTGTCTCTGTTTTACCACACCTCATATCACAAAAGGATGTATACAAAGTTATAGAAAAATTCATTACCAATTCTTATGACATTCTTGTGAATGTCATGAATGATATGACCAAGAATCCAAATGAAACTTTCGATTTTCTAAAAAGCAATGGCTATTAGTCTATGTTTATATATTTTCACTTCATTTAAACAGGGTTGCCTATATTTGAATAGATTTTTGAATGCTTGATACATGGTCTAAATAGTAATATAAATCAACTGCCATATATTCCTGGGTGGAATCGTGTGTTATTGAAAATACCTAGAGTCTTTTGGTCACTTAAAATTTGGAGTCGAATCGTATTTAAGAAATTCATCATGTCCCCAGGGTTTCTAATCCTCACCATAACCCTAACCCTTACCTAATTTCCTCAACTCCTTCCTTTTCTCCACCCTCCTCTCGCTCTCTCTTCCTCCCCCTCTTTCCATCTCCTTCCTACCTCTCACTCTTCCTCTTTACCCTTGTTAATATCATCATACCACTTTTTGTATATTATCTTTTACTGCTTTTAACTCATACTCATAAACAAGAGGGAAGGTAATAAAAAAGGAGTATAAAGCGTTTTTTTAGCATCTGACAATATTTTACTACATGTATAAAATGCGTGTTTGACGCCTGACAATATTTTACTACTTTAAGCATTCATCTATACTTGGTCTTATTTTCTATCATAACGTAACAATCTTTGGCCATGGAAAGAAGACTCGGGTGCAGCGCTCTTACATTAATTGTCTGTGCTTTGGCAGTGATGACGCCATGTAAGTAGTCAGTTTAATTCTTACTATGCCAAAGGGGTTTTACTTGTTTCAAGATTTTACCTGACATAAACATCCACACCGACTCCACACCTACCCCGCGGATCCAGGATTTCTTAGGGGAGGGGGCCCAACTTTTCTTTTTTTCTTTTGCTCCCGAAAATTTGAAAATCGCGCCGGCCGAAAAGTCGCTCAGTGGGGGGGGGGGGGGGGGGGTACAGAGCACAATTTTTTTTTTTTTTTTTTTTTTTTTTTTTTTTTGCTCCCGAAAATTTGAAAAACGCGCCGGCCAAAAATTCGCTCAGTGGGGGGGGGGGGGGGGGGGGGGGGGGGGGGGGGGGGGGGGGGGGGGTAGTGAACACATTTTTTTTTTTTTGATCCTCAAAAAAATTTCAATTTGCACCCCCCCCTTGAGCGCCAGGGGGGGGGCCCAACCCCCAAAAATCGTAAAAATCACGTGATTTTACATGATTTTTTTCTCAAGGGGGGGGGCCCGGGCCCCCCGGGCCCCCCCCCTGGATCCGCCACTGCCCCAGACCGACCCCAGACCGACTCCACACCGACCCCAGACAGACTCTACACCGACCCTAGACCGACCCCAGACCGACTCCACATCGACTCCACACCGGCTGATTTTTGACCACTGGGGTTAACGTTATTATTTTGTTGAGTGTGTAATCGGTGTGATGTGGTCTCTTTGGTGTGACTGAAGTTTAATATATAAGCCTTTGATTCTATTCGCATCAAGTTTTAGCAAACGAATCGCCGGGTTCGCTTGGACATGGTAGTGATAGTTGCAAACCAGTCGTTTGGACGGGAAAGTTGTTGAACAAAAGACCACATACCGTGTAGACGGCAAACGCTCTTTTGGGAAGCCCGGGAAGCCCGGATCTCACCAGGTTCAACGTAAACACTGCACAATCGGTATGAATATGAATCCCTTTGGTAATTCAACATGGGAGAAGTCAACTCAATCTAAGAACTTACACCTAACATTTATTTTTGAAACTTATCACTTCTTTACTGGGTGGGTCATTTTCACCAATAGTGGGGGTTTTCCATCTATCATATTTCCTGACAGATTTTATCTACTAATTACAATTGCTTGATTTGATAATGAAATAGTTACAGACAGTAACAACGTTGAATCATACCATATTATAATTAAACTAGCAGGACCCGCGGAAATCCGCGGGATTCTAGAGGGGGGCGGGGGTGTAAATAGATATATAGAGACCATGGGCGTCAATCCTTACGCAATACCTATTGTTCAGGGGGGGGGGGGATGATCTATCATCTCCCCTGAACAATAGGTATCACGTAAGGATTGACGCCCATAATAGAGACTCTCTAAATTAAAACCACCAAGAACTTTATTTGCCATTTATTAAAAAAACACAAAAAACGATCCAACTCTACCGGTAGTTATTCTTTAAGCCTCTTTCACACTGGAACTGCGTAGAGTTGCGTAGAGTGGCGTACCGACTACGCATAAATTAGGCTGCGTATTAATGAAAAAATGTTGCTTCCCTGTAGTCCCTGCATGCATAGGTTATGCATAGGCTATAGTGTACATGTTTGCCTATGGTTAATAATAATAATAATAATTAACCGTTCTTGTATAGCGCATAACACATAGTATTAAAACATGTCCCTAAGCGCTCTAGAGAAAAAAAAACATAACAGAATACAAAGACAAGACATACTGGGTAACGGACAAAATGGATGAATTAAATGTTAAATAAGTGCGTCTTTAAAGCAATCTTAAACTTAACAATGGAGTCAATGTTTTTTAGATGTTCCGGGAGATTGTTCCATGAAGTTGAGGCAGTGTGAGCGAAGCTGCGTTCACCATATGACCTGGTCATCACTGGCGGAATAACAAACAATTTTTTCTTATTAGAACGAAGATTTCTAGAAGGTGTGTACAATGTTAATAGCTCAATCAAATAAGGAGGCGCAAAATCATAAAAACATTCATAAGCTAACAACAATATTTTGAATAAAATGCGAGAGTGAATGGGTAGTCAGTGTAAGTCTCTTAAAATAAGAGACACAGATTCATGTTTCCTAATACGATAAATAAGACGAGCTGCTGAGTTCTGCACAACCTGCATCTTCTGCATTGGTTGCTTACGGTTGCTTACTGTGTGGAAAGCTTTTACTGCTTTGTCGATCTGGCGTAGGGTAGCGTACTGTTGCGTAGGCATGGCGTACAGTAGCGTAGTGTTGCGTGAAAAGGCGTACTTTCTGCGTCAATTTTCTACGCCGAAAGTACGCGGAAAAAATACGCATGTTGAATTGTTTGCGTCCATCAGCATGTAGTAACGTAGGCCAGCGTAGTTGGTACGCAACACTACGCAAATATACGTATGGACCCCACGCCAATTAGTGACCTGCCAGTGTCACAAATAAATTATTAAAAATATGCTCGTCTGACCCTAATTAAATGCCTAAAACCTAGCTGTGAGCTTTCGGGGGTTTATGGCCCTTGAAACCCGTGGACCCACGCCTATAAACACTCAACTCGCTGCGATCTAACCCTAATTAAATGCCTAAATCCCGTGAGCTTTCGGGGGTTTATGGACCCTTGAAACCCGTAGACCCCACACCTATAAACACTCAACTCGCTGCGATCTAACTGACCCCCCCCCCTTTGAAAAAAATCTGCATGTAACATGTAAGAATGGTGCAAGGTGATGCAGATTTTTTTCCAGCACTCCCCCCCCCTCCCATTTTACTCATTACGCAACTGACTGTTTTGCAATGCATGAAGTCACATACATCTGTCTGGTTGATATTGAACTATTAATATGTAAATGTACAATTCATAACCTTGTTTAAATTTTCTTTTAAATTACTGTAGATATAAGACAATATTAGTCTCCGATGGCTGAGTAGACGTAGAGTCGTATAGTTGTATAGCTGAGAGTCGTATAGTCGTATAGCTGTATAGGTGTACAAAATTATGGCACTTCGGCCCGCACGCTGTTGTGTTGACGGGTTCTTCGATGGATGGATAGACGTACGTATGTGTAATTGTATAGTTGTACGATTATTGGCCTGCTTGGCCCCCCATACTCTTCGACTCTACCTCACTCAGCCAAAGTACTCATGTTTATTCATGAGGCCGCTAGCCTAGCGTTACTTCGCACCTTCGTACGCTACCCACGGCCGACACAGCGCAGCAGCACTGTGTGTACTGTATGTATGTGTGTGTAGACTGAAGGCAGCTTGCGACTGAACTGTCAGTCCAATGGTTTTCTTGTGAAAACTTTCCTTTAGAAAATGATGATCAAAATTCAGTAAGCATGGCCGTAATAATCACAAAATAAGCTTTGATTTCATACCTCCATTCACGAAAAACTATAAACAAATCGCGGCAATCATGATGGAAATAGGTCTCTAAGTTTGGACGTCGACGGGAAGCCCCGTGTATCATGGTATCTCTCTGGCTTGTGCAGCGCTACTACAAAGGATATCCTATAGAAAGATGCTTTACTCGGGTAATCCCGACCCTGTGCATCATGCATTTAATACGCAACTTAATGTGAGTGGATAGTCATCGGTCGTGTGTCTACGGATGTAATGTTGAATATCCATGAGGTATCTCTGTCGTCACGCATATCCTGCATTATGCATATCGCGTCTGTTTTCGCCCTGGACGTCGACACGGAGGAGGACCTCGGGCGGAGTGTAGCCAATTCCACAGAGTAGACTCTCCCGCGGACGATGGCACCGGGCACGGGTGCCCCGAGGGGAGGGTTCAGGAGGAGATAGCCGCACCAACTTGGGTCGGCGATCTCATTAAAAAACAATAGAATACAAAGGCTCGCGGAGACGTCGCGCCCCCCGCGGAGCCTTAGCGTATTACTTATATAGATTCTCTGTGCGTTTTACATTGCGATATTTGTTCCCATAAACTGCAGTGCCGTAAGTTGAAATAACAATTTTCGTATATGTTTTCGTGAAAAGTCTATGACAATATGATATAATCTCAATAAATAAAGTACATATCTTCTCAGAACTTTGCTGATTGATAAAGATTGGTAAATAAAAACAACAGTAACACAAATAAAACGGATACCAAAACACCGCCTCGGTTAATTTCGTTCTGCACAAGCTTCAAGGAACAAAAATGGCACTTTTCAATTTGTTGTTGTTGGGGGGACGACCCCCTCAATTTTATTAGGGGAGGGGGCCGTCCCCCACGGAAAATTTGAAAAATGCCAAAGACGTGTCCTCCCGGGATCCCCACTCATGTGCACTTGTGAGAGTTTCTTGTTATTTTTGTTTACTACCGCGACAAAAAGATTTGAGAAGCTCTCCTGAAGTGTTTCCCGGGGAGCCACAGGACTGTGGTGACATCAAGGCAAGTGGGATGAATATGAGTGGAATCTATGGCATCAATCCTGGAGGAGTCGGAAGACCGTTCAACGTCTACTGCGACATGGACACCGCTGGTGGTGGTTGGACGGTGAGTCGAGGGTTCGAATCCCAGCCCGACACTAAAGTCATTTAGCAATTAAATTCATGGTTCGCTACTCTTCACCCTGGTGCAAATCAAAACCTGATATGCTAAAGCGCTACATATGCTATTTTGAGTTGGAGCGACATGGTGGTCGCGTCATGACGGATATTTGCCCTGTATAAGAAACTACCATTATTGTCCACCTTTCAAAGTTGAACGATGTGTTGGTTTATTGGTTAGATTTATTTTATTTCAAAAAATACACATCGATGGATGAATAATATACAAATCAGTGATTGAAAAGACACGTGGATCGCTCTAGTTAGAGCCAAATTATCTCTTCTTCCTAGATGTCTAGATAAAATAAGAGCGTTTTAAGTGGTACTGGGATAATGGGGTGGGGAGGATTGGGGGGGGGGGGCTCCCACTGATTCCCCCTTCCTCGATATCTCAAAAGCTACCAGTCAATGCCACTGTGGCGTAACATTTCATCATCTTTAATACTGAAAGTGTCAATTTAAATGCCATTTTGCATCATAACTATACTGTTCCATTGAGTTTTAATTCCTTCGTATTTCCCGTCTGTAGTAAATAAAGTGCATTTAAAACTTGACTTGAATGCATTTCAAACACACAATTAGGAACGCCTGTTAATTATTAAGCATGTTTAAAGCATTTTTAAGAGCTCTAAAATTTAGATTTTATTATTTCTGAGTTTTTACATTTCTAAAACTTCATAAGAATGAACACAGTAGGCAAAAAGGAGCACCTTCTAATGCATTATTTTAATTGTTATGATAGGGGTGTAAATATCAAATTAGATATTTGTCGAGGGGGGGGGGGATCTTGGAAAATTTTACAAAAACTCATTTGTAGTGGTAGGAAATAACTGGCATGCAGTATAGCTTCTCTTATTGAGTTATTTCATCAACGTTTGCGTCCCCCCCACAAAAAAACCAACAGCGACAAACAAACAAAAAACAACCAAAATCAAAGCCAAAAAGGAACAAGTAGAAATGTTTGGATTATATAGAAAGTGTTTATCATCCACACTCTATACGCTCCTTACAATAGGTCTTCCAAAGAAGAAAGGACGGTTCTGTTGATTTCAGTGGTAATTGGTCAGACTATAAGAAGGGCTTCGGGAGCGTTTCTGGTGAACACTGGCTTGGAAACGATAAGATTCATCGCCTGACGAGCCAGAAGACGTATGCACTACGGGTCGATATTGAAGATTTCTCTGGGAGGACCAGCCATGCCAGTTACCGCGAGTTCATGATTGGCAATGAGACCATGAATTATGAGCTGAAGCTAGGTGCTTATTCTGGTGGAAGTGCAGGTAACTTTCCTCACAATAATGACCCTTTGTCCCTGGCTTCATACATGGACCGGGAGTAGGGGTGGGGGGGGGGGGGGGGGATGGGAGTATTCTTTTTGAGGGAATTGCGGGTAGGCGATTCCAGGCAATGAGTCCAAATTAGCCATTTATTCAAACAAAACATAAATACCTCTTGATATTCCCATTAATCAATGGATCTTTCTGGTATCACTATTAACATTTTTAAATGGTCATATAAAAGACGCTTTTCTTTTTTTGATGAAGTGTATCATAAATTGAATATAAACATAATGTCGTACGGGACAAATTTGTTCAGGGGGTATTGTTTCTTTTTGTTATTATGTTATTTATTGATATATATATATCCTTTAAACATGTTGTTTGAACAGGACATCTATATATAATCATAAATGGTACATTAACAGGACATAATAAAAACAGGTATATCACCCTAACCCTAACCCTAAATTCAAAACGATCTAACCAATTAAACTAACGACTACTGAGTATACCTTTTTTTGGTAGGCCTATGCGTTACTTCTGTCTGCAATGTACGTAGAGGGCAGTAATTCTATTGTTCAATCGTTAACACGACATGAAAATGTCCCGCTAATGACCATGTCTACTAAATGACTTATTTGTTTACTACATTATGTCCGTCTAATGACGCCGTAAGGTATACATAGATAAATACATAACTCAAAGCAAAATCAATTGAATTCAATATCCTTTATCATGCAGGAGACAGTCTTGGACATCACCGCGGACATCAATTCAGTACCAAAGACCGAGACGAATTTTGTGCCATATATTATCGATCCGGGTGGTGGTTCACTCAGTGTCTCGTTTGCAACCTTAACGGGATCTATCGGGACGACAGGGTTCACGCTACCCCCCAGGTACCAGGCATGCGGTGGGAAACATGGCTAAACGATGTGAATGTCCTCAAGGGAAGCGAGATGAAGATGCGCCCGCTATTTGGGTGACTGAGCCGCGTCCCAAGGGATAACTATGGAACTGGGAGCCGTAGATGCTGGGTCGCTGCAGGAGTTGCTGGGAGAACGGTCGCAAAGTCTTACGAGAGCCAAACTTAAAACAATTCTAATACACAATCATGACTATAGTATATCCATTTCATATCAACTGGTTTTAAACTGGCCATAAATTGGTTATTGATATGGATTGATGTCCACTCAAACTATTGATAATGCAAAATATTTCTGTTTAAAACATCAAATTGACATTCGTGTTGTTATTGACAATCTATAAAACCAAATCCCAAGAATTTTATGAAATGGAGAGACCCCCCTAAAACAGACAGTAGCATATACATGTGGCAAATATCAATGTATAGATCAGACTTTATCTTATTTTTTGATTTACTCTTTGTCTATTTACAAGGCTGCTGCAGACGAAAAGTAAAACGGTTAAAGCATCACAGAAAAACATGATCAAAGTAGATTAAATAAAATGTGTAAAGTGTTAATTTTCATATTTCTCTTTGTTCTTTTTTGTATAGCTATTTTGCTCTCAGTGGAAATACTGAATTGATAAACCACACGAAGAAGCAACAATAATTAGTCAACCTTTCTACATTTAAATTCCTAGCCGGTTGTCGGAATTCGGCGGACGATTAGAGAATAATCGGCGACTGATCATATATAATTTCGTCGAACTTTATACATTATTTATTTAATCAATAATCGTTTGTACTCCCAAAGAGCCTTTATCTAAAAAGGAGAGGAAATTTCATTCATTTATCATATACTGCAGTGTTTATCTTAAGCTTTCTAGTCTCTCGGTCGCTACACTCCCTCGAATATATATATTTTTATAGCACACACAGTTTTTCTTAACTGTAAAAGTTAAGCCTAGTATAAAGGCACCAGAAGCAAGGGGGCAGATGCTACAATCTATTTATCTATCTTCCATCAGCGTGGGAGCAATAGTTCTTATCTCTTTAAGATAATATAGTGTACATAGTTTTCAGTAAAGCTAACAGCTTACAAGCGCTCTTTTAATGCAGTTTTACCGTTCCAAAACCCAAATTTTGTCACTTATTTGGACTCCACGCTCGATTCCATAATACATATACCAAAAAAGCGGCGTATGTTAATACTGTAGATACCCTGTCTCCCAGTGGCGCCAAGGGGGGGGGGGGGGGTGAATTGTTTCTTTTATTGGGGAGGGCCCGTTTATGCCCCCTCGCTTCCCACAAATAGCTCTATACAAACAGAAGCAGTTAGATTCTGATTCATGCTTTAGTGGTTCATTGTTTAAAGTCTTCATACGACCTTCTTAAATCCCAAGAATAACCTTAAATTATTTCAAGTCACCTGCTAACAGACTAACGTCTGAACTCGTGACATCTAAAATCTCTCTGCCCACGTGTCCAAAGCGCCTTTTGACATGCCCAAGGTGCATAAGGTATTTGTTTCGAACAGCACATGAATATTCAGAGATCTACTAAATTAAACCTCAAAGGTAACATAAATGCAAAAAAGAACACTACGTAAGATTTTGCCATTAAACTTGTTAGAAAAAAGATAAAATGACTCAATGTCAAGGCTTGCCTTAAAGGTAATACAAAGTTTTGGTATGGGGTTATGAATTTGGTTCAAATGAACATTTTGGAAGCATATGCGATCCTACAATATTCAGTGATCGTTGGCGCGGTTGAAATCGAGTCCAAAGTGATGAAATTGTAATAATAATAATTTTCTAGTGCTCATAACACATCCACAGGGGCATCCAAATATATAAAAATTGTAAAGAATCACTATGCATCAAATTTTCAAAATTTTCCAAAACTTTTCTTTACCTTTAAACAGAGGATGCGAATGAAGCTAAGATTGTGTAATCATAACGAAGAAAATATCATTAATGTTGACAGTGGCCCTTTTCTATTAAAAGGCAAATAAGTATACAAGTGTTTACGGACTGGAATAACACATTCATTGCTTTAGGCCTAACTTGGTATACAAGACGGTTTTGATAATACGTTTTGAAAAGGCTGCTGCAGAGTCATTCATGGAAGATGAGCTATGAATAATGTATAATTAGACAAAGTATGAGCTACCCTTTAAACATGAAATAAATGCCTATGCTATACAGCTGATAACTGTTAAATAGGAATAAATCGAAGTTAGGTATCCCTTTTCCCCTTCCATTTCATACATGTAGATATTTATCTCTTCTTCCCTCCCTCAATCACTCACACAGGCTCCCTCTCTCACCATCTTGAATACAGGTTCATAGTTCATGGTACAATTAAAACAACAACAACTACTTTATACTGTATTCCTAATGATTTAATCCCCTCTCTGCTTTTGTTGTTTTCACCTCTTTGACTCTACATAATTCATATTTTTCTTGTGTAGTAAATGCATCTGCCTATTCCGTCTGTGCATGTATATAGTCTTCATATATATTATGGTATTTGTTGTTTTATTTTCTATTATCTTCGTTAATTTGCTTGTTAACTATGGGTTTTTGATAGAAAGGAGGTCTACGTTTAACAAGCTTTACGTTTCTTAGTAGACCCCTCCAAATTTTCCCGTTACTTTCTCGCTAAAAAACATAAATCTGCTAATTCTTACTCGATCTGCTTTTGCTAGTAAAATCAATGTAAATATTTGTCATTAATTTATATTTTTGACTAATATATTTGACTAACACCTCACACACACCGATGAAATTGACTCCAAACCGACAGCGTGACAGGGGTATTGCTAAATTTTGGCTGAGGTATGACTGTGGTATGACCGAGAAGGTATAACTGAGGTATGACTGTGGTATGATTGAGGGAGGACTGAGGTATGACCGAGATGTGACTAAGTTTTGACCAAGGTGTGACTAAGTTATGACCGAGGTGTGACTAAGGTATGACTGAAGTGTGACTGTGGTATAACTGAAGTATGACCGAGGAGGTATGACTGATGTATGACTAGTATGATTGAGGGAGGACTGAGGTATGACTGAGATAGGGCTGGGGTATTGCTGAGGTTTGGCTTATGTATGACTGAGGTATGACTGAGGTATGGCTGAGGTACGACTGAAGTATGACTGAGGTGTGACTGTGGTATGACTGAGGTGTGACTGAGGTATGACTGAGATATAGCTGATGTATGGCTGAGGTTTGGCTTAGGTATGACTGAGGTATGACTGAGGTATGGCTGAGGTACGACTGAAGTATGACTAAGGAGGTATGACTGAGGTATGGTTGAGGTATGGCTGAGGTTTGGCTTAGGTGTGACTGAGGCATGACTAAGGTATGACTGAAGTGTAACTGTGGTATGACTGAAGTATGACCGAGGAGGTATGACTGAGGTATGACTGTGGTATGATTGAGGGAGGACTGATGTATGACTGAATTATGGCTGAGGTATGACTGAGGTTTGGCTTAGGTGTGACTGAGGTATGACTGAAGTATGCCTGTGGTATGACTGAGATATGGCTGAGGTTTTGCTGAGGTATGACTAAGGTGTGACTGAGGCATGACTGAGGTATGACTGAGGTAGGACTAAGCTAAGACCGAGGTGTTACTAAGGTATGACTGAAGTATGATTGAGATGTGACCGAGGTATGACGGAGGTATGACTGAATTTGTAACATGTTCCAAAAATTGATGCAACAATTTTTCTCCAAAAATAGTCACATAGACGTCGTGTGTGCCTCGAAAGTGCCTAAATTGTGACCGATTTGAGACAAATTTGGAATCAGACATTCCGGGCTCAAGACAGGCGCGAACTGCCCTTGGACCCCTTGGAACGCGACACAAATGTTGAGTCAATTAAGAATAAATTGCTAACAAATTGCGATAAAGCTATATGGTTCCGATTTCTCAATTGTCACTCAAGAGTCGCACGACATAAATGCGAACTCCAGGCGAATTTTCGAAACGTCTCTCTGAATGCCGGAGAGACCGGTAATCGATGCACTGTTCGGGGAAAGAAACAACTGGCAATGGTTCTGCACTATCTTGATGAACCATGAGATATATTGATGATAGGCACATCCAGACAACCAGGGTAGAGCGACGAGGCATATGACTCTTGCTAACTTGGTCCGACTGTGGCAATGTAGAGGGAATACGATGGCGTAGTAACGCTTTAATGTCATTAACGTTAGATTGAGCAAACTAGCAACGATCGGGGACCAGAACGGACACCTGTAGTTCCAACATGCACAGATGAACCGGGCAAGTGTTGGGTTGTTGGATGGTAGAGGTGGGAGAGGTGCGGCAAAGCTGGCTAGGAGAAGGAGAGATGTCAACAGATCAATCTGAGATTGATTGCCGATCAGGACATTGGTGACATCGTGGAGATCACGAACAACCATGATGACAAGGAGAACGAGACCATTGCCGGGGAAACCCAATCATCCCATCACAGTATAGATTAGGGGTTCTAAAACCTTTTCCTTGACGGTCCAGATTCGTTTTCCATGAAAGCTAAAGGGTCCGCGAAACGATTGAAAAATCTAGTTTATACTTTTTAATCAATCATTATCATTACGAACAATTCTTAGACTTGGCAAATTGATAGAGTATCTCATAAAGAATAACCCAATTCATTATCTATATGGCTCAAATGGGCTTTAAATGATAACTAATTGACTATTTACATGGCCGTGAAGTGACAATACTGCATTGTGTACAGTACTAATTCATAACGAATTCTTTATGTTAGATTCGCGCAGTGCGGCGATTTTTGACACTTCCATTAACCAAGGTACCCTTTGGTCGAAATATATATTTGGTATCACAAGATAGGGAGCCGGGTGGATTCTGCCCATTTAAGATTAAAAAAACAAAATCAAGAACTCCCGGACGGTCTGGATTGACGTGCCCCGCGGTCCGGTTGCAGACCGTGGTCCGGACTTTGAGAAGATGTAGACTGTCGTACCTCTAACAACGCTGATCAGTAGACTTCCACCCTTGATCTTTCTTCCGTCAGTTGAATTTAAAAAGCTGATATTCATTTTGTACAAATGAGTCAAGCCAGTGCACTGGCCAGTGCATTAACCTGTATATTTTCTTCCAGAATATTTGTCTTTATATCATACAAAATAATGTGGTGCATACAAATTAACAATCAACAAATAACTAGTCACCAATAAATAGTGAGGCAAATGAACCTAAATCATTTTGAACTAGCTAAAGAAATACAACGAATCTGGTTTGTATAGATAATTGAAAGTTGTAGGGACCTCATAATAACAATAATAATAATAATAGTAACAATATTTATAAAGCGCAACATATCCATCTCTAGAGATGCTCAAGGCGCATAAAAATGATTAAATTAATATTCAACGTAATTAAGATTAAAGAAATATAAAATGTTAACTAACATTAGATCCCACATCTTCATGGTGCCATGGTACATACAATGTGACACAGTGTGATTATTCACTTTGCATGTATTGTATAAAAAAAAAATTGGAATTTAACAATATGCATTAAGCATCAGTTGAGTTTTAAGCCCAGTTTTAAAAGTAGAAAGAGTGTTGGCCATCTGAATAGAGAAAGGTAACCTTTTTTTACAAAGAAGAAGCTGCTGATGCAAATGCTCTATCCCCCCAATTCTTGTGGTACGTATTTCTTTAAGCCTAATATTATGTGATGCACGTAAACCAGAACGACCTGCGGAGTGGGGTGATAGAGTATAGGTAAAGAGTAGAATTGTATAGATCACACGCTGTTAAAGAGGGAGCCAGTGCAGAGATTTCAAGATAGGAGTGATATGTGATGATTTTTTAGAGTTAGTTACAAGACGAGCAGCAGCATTCTGAACTTTTTGCAATCGGTTAATTTGGTTGGCTGGTAGTCGAAAGAGTAATGAATTGCAATTATCGAGAGGCGAAGTAACAAAAGCATGTACTAACTGTTGGGTGGATTGACGTGAGAGATATTGCCTTATTGCCCGGATATTACGTAGATTAAAATTGGCCAGTTTAACACAATTTGAAACATGGGTTTCAAGTGACATGGCAGAATCAAATATTACACCAAGATTCCTGGCTTGATGTACAGGAGATACAGGGGCAGAACCAACTTGAACATGAGAAACCTTAATTTTATTGAGCTGTCTACTGTCGCCAAGCAAAATGAATTATGTTTTTGCATCATTTAGTTTTTATAAGCGACTGTCAGTCATCCAGTTTCTTACATCAGCTATGTAGTTTTCAATATTCTTCACATTTTCATCTATTTCTCTCTGGACAGGCTTGCAAACAAAATAAAGCTGTAATTCATCTGCATACATATGATAATTGATATTGTGTTTCTTAACAGTATGCTGTATGGGCAGAGTATAAACATTAAACAATTGCGGACCGAGAACAGATCGTTGGGGGACTAAAAAATATAAACTAACTGAAGCAGAGGTAGCATCACGGATACAAACTTCTTGTGATCTACTAGAAAGATATGACATAAACCACTTCAAAATCACATCATTGAGACCTATTTCCTTTAATCTATTTAGCAAAATGCGATAATCAACAGTATCAAAAGCACTGCTGAAATTAAGCAGTACTAAACTAGAGATACTTCCATTATCCATACCAATTAATACATCATTGTTTACCCGAAAGAATGCTCTTTCCACGCTATGTATCTCCATGTATGCTGACTGGAAAGGATTTTGCAAATTCTCATTCTTTAAGTGGGACTGTAAACATCCAGAAACAACTCTTTCTATCACCTTGCCTAGGTATTTCAGATTAGCAATTGGTCTATATTTTTTCAAATCCTGTCTGTCAAGAGAGGGGTTTTATAAGGGCATGTTGTAAACTTTCGGGAAAGAATCCACACTTTAGAGATTTATTAACTATCTGAGTGATATAAAGAACAAAGTCACTGAAAAATTCTTTAATTAGACAAGTTGGTATAGGATCTAAATCACAAGAAGACACAGAGGAATTCATGATGATTTTTCTAATTTCGGTACATGTGGCAAGAGCAAATTCTGACACGCCAGTAGAAGGGACAGGAACAATTTCTGAAAGGGTGTCAGTACTTCTGTAAGAACATAAACCAGTTAACTCTTCTCGAATACTTCTTATCTTATCTACAAAATAATCACAAACACGGTTAAATAAAACGATTTAATTAAATTAAAAAAAAAAGAAAAAAGAAAACAAATAAAACTCAATGGGGGGGGGGGGGGTTTAATCCCCCCCCCCGTGTACGCGCCTGGTCCAGGTAGAATGGCGACATCTGAGAGAACATTTCCCGATTCTCGAGATATAAAAAGATCCAATCTGTGTCCATAGCGATGAGTCGATTCCAGAGAGAGAGAGAGAGGAAAGAACAGGCGAGAGAAAGCGCAGTGTAAATACAAGCGAAAAACATTAATGAGGAAAAAGACGTGGCGATATTTGAGGAGCTTGGTTCCAAAAGGTACTACATCCATGTTGTTATCATCAATGTACACATTTCCAGTAGCCTCATACACTGATACTTACACAAAAAAGGCATTTAAACGTGGTTCGGTTCCAAAATGTACTATATCCATTCAAGTCATGCATTGCAACTTGCAAACAGCAAGATTTCGGTTCCAAAACGTACTACATTCAATTACGGGTCTAGAATTAAGGTACTACATTCACAAAAATTAAAAAACATAAATTCATGACAAATATTTGTGCAGATTTAGATCTTTTTAAAGATTGGTTTTATATTTTTATTATATAATAGTATAATCAGCTAAAGTATCATTCCAAACTGAAATTGCTGACTATGATAACTAAACAAAATAAAAATCGTGTTTTTCTCAGAACTCTGCTTTATGGATGTACTACCTTTTGTAACCGAGCTCTTTATAGCAAGAACATAAAACTTCATCGGTTTACGAGGGGTAGAAAAGGAAATGAGCGAAAAGAGGGTATACAAAAGCATCAACTATGTGAACGGGGTATATGTATACATGAGTAGTTTTCCCAATGTATCCGGAGTGCATTGATAGAAAAGATACTCGTGCAGGAGTAAAGCAATTTTGTGTATCGCATATAAAGCATTCATATCAGAAATCTCTAAGGAATCTTTCTTTATTAACATCGATTTTTTTTCTCCTTGACATTCAAAAGCGATTTTTATGATATGGGAAAAAAATATTCATTTTAAACACATGCAGAATCCACCTAATCGAAGAGTTTTCCTAAGGTATCCGGAGTGCATTGATAGAAAAAATACTCGTGCAGGAGTAAAGCAATTTCGTGTATCGCATATACAGCATTCAAATCAGATATCTCTCGGGAATTTCTTCTTTATTAACATCGATCTTTTTTTCTCCTTGACATTCAAAAGCGATTTTTATGATATGGGAAAAAGATATTCATTTTAAACACATGCAGAATCCACCTAATCGAATAGTTTTCCTAAAGTATCCGGAGTGCATTAATAGAAAAGATACTCGTGCAGGAGTATTAAAAGCAATTTTGTGTATCGCATATACAGCATTCAAATCAGATATCTCTCGGGAATTTCTTCTTTCATAACATCGATTTTTTGTTTTCTTCCTCGATATTCGAAAGCGATTTTTGTGATATGGGAAAAAGATATTCATTTAACACACATTCAGAATCCACCAAATCTATATGGCTGAAAGTAATTCACTAGCAAATACATTCAAAGGTCAAGTTATGAAATGAAACCGTTGTACCCGAGGATACCGGGATGGTTTAGTCGTCAACTTTTGTCATCATAATTCATTATGTAATTTAATAGAGCAATTCATGAAATCTTTGAAAAGGGAAAATACGTGCTTCCGCTCTTGCCCCTCTCCAGTTGGTTCTATTTAGGCTCCCTGAATTGTCTATATAAGCGAGAATTCATCCTTTTTCAGGTATGTGCCACGGAGTGAAGAAGCCATTTCTCTATCAAAGATTATGTCTAAGCGATAGGTATTTCCTGAAATACAATTGGTTTATTTCTTTACCTAATGTAAAGAGGTTCATTTAGATTTACAGGCACAATTCAGGGGAACGTTTTGATCATTTAGTTCTATAGGATACCCAAACAATTTTAGTTTTAGTTTCGTATCTGAGAACCTCATCAAAAGTTAAAAATACCTTCCCTCCATAATTGCGGAATAATTTTTGCACAAAATGGAAACTAACTTTTCGAATTTGACTAATGGAGGGCAGGTTGAATCTAGAAGTCAAACGACAACAGCTATTACAAATGCAATCTATATTGTGATGGGTTTATTGGGCGTGTTCGGCAATGGACTCGTTCTCCTTGTCATCGTGGTCGTTCGTGATCTTCACGATGTCACCAATGTCCTGATCGGCAATCAATCTTTGATTGATCTATTGACGTCTCTCCTTCTCCTAGCCAGCTTTGCCGCACCTCTACCACCTCTCCCAACCAACAACCCAATACTTGCTCGGTTCATCTGTGCATTTTGGCACTCCAAGTTTCTTTTCATGTCCATGCTCGTTGCTAGTTCGCTCAATCTAACGTTAATGACATTGGAGCGTTACTACGCCATCGTATTCCCTCTTCATTACCACAGTCGGACCAAGTCAGCAAGGTTCATCTGCCTTGTCGCTCTACCCTGGTTATCTGGATTCGCCTATCAGCAAACCTTCATGTGGTTCACGAGGGTGGACCAAGATCAGTGCATGGTGCTCCAGTTCCCAAGCGATGCGACAAGAACTGGTTTCGCTTTCGGCGCCGCGTTCCTGCAGCTTGTCTTGCCGCTCGCGGTCATGGTATTCGTGTACACCTCCATATCCATCAAGCTGAAGTCATCGGTGGAGGAACAATTCAACAAGAGAACCAGCAAGACCAGAGGAACGGAAACATCCGTTTCGCAAACCCGTGTAACTCGACTCGTCGACCACCGAAGCCGTGCCCGAAGAAATGTACTCAAAGTAATGGTGACTGTGAGTGTTTTCTTTATTATTTGTTGCCGAACAAAATAATAGTTTTTGCATATTGTTTCGGATATGATTTAGATTTCAACGGCTTGATCTACATGTTTTGTATGTTGATTGCTTTCGCGAATATGTGGGTCAATCCCTTTATATATTCCTTTCAATATCGAAGATTTCAGAAAGGTTTAAGGAAGGTATTTTGTCGATGGATAAAAGACACCAAGTTCAAGAAAACAACAGGGGTTTCGAAAACAGTTTCTGAAACTGTTTGACATTGATACGTTGATGCTCAATCATCATTTAAATGTCACTTCTCAGTCACACCAACAAAGTTGAGACCAAAACGACAAACTGACCAATAAGACGAGTATATTAAACGGATCGTTAAGTTCTTGTTTCAGACCACAAATGCCTTCAAAGTGCATGGCTATTGCCCTTATTCTAATTTGTGACATATCTAGTGCTCTTTTAGGACCTAAAATTGCTATGATGGTAATTTTAGACCCAAGAGTGTCTGAAATTTAGCCAATACGATCATCCGCATTCAGCTCCTCTTAAACAAAAATACGATGACCGTTAATTAATCAATAAATAATAACAATACAATGCGTATTATAACCAAAACTAAAAAGCCAACAAAAAGTCAGCATCGGTATTGGCTGGAATAAAACGTATGAGGCGCTCTCTCGTTTTTCAACGGCTGCCTCAAATTATCAAATATTTTGTGGGGCACCACAAATATTAGTTATCGTTATATATATATATGGATATTCCAGCTGTCTCTGTTTTGATTTTGTTAAAAAAAGACGATTTAGTTATTTAAATTGTATGTTCTTTTAATTTGGTATTCACTTTTTTTTTTATTATCTCACAAAAAATATTTTGTGAAGCGCCCTCTGCAACAAAACTCAACTTTCCCTTTAATCTCAATGAAAAAAGTCAGTCACTTTGTGTTGGTGTGGACTGTGGGTTTGGTGTTACCGAGTTATATTGATGAATAACGATGAATTTATTTGCTGTACATACCCGAACAAATGTAACATATAAACGTGATTGAATTGGAATGAGACATATTTACATTTGTTTTTTTATTCAAGTTTTGGGTTTTCGAGGAATCAATTTAGTACTGAGTTTATCTATATTAATGTAAACTTGTATATACTAGCGTGAATTCAAGATTGTATTAAAAAGGCCTAATATTCCAATCAGCGAATGCCAATGGTCTATTCTGCTTTACCCTAGAGAAAAAAACACATGTTTTGTGTGATGTTGAGGTGGGGAAGTGTAATTCACGTTTTATTTGGAAGTTGAAAACTGATATGTTGCGTTTAATTTTGAATGTTGAAAGTGTGAACATCGAGAATCCAACGTTGATAATAATAACACACTTTGTAAAACAAATATTGTAAAATAATAGATGAACCCCATATGCATTTGGAAGAAGAGGTATTATCTCTATGTGTGAGAACACTGTATCTAATTCAATATAGAGGACTGTTAGGTGTCTTCTGATAAAGATTGCATCCTGAAAAACCTTTGATGAAACTTTGAATTTGATTACATCCTTCTGGTATCAACGATGTTGTTTCTTCTTCTTTTTTTCTCCCCTCCTCTCCCCCCCCCCAAATAAACAGTTAATTTGTCTTGAACATATATGTTAAGACTAGATCTAACTTACGAAAACCATGCGAATCTAATATTTAAACATTTTAATGTTTTGTATTAGAAACATGTGTTACAACACAGAACTTTACAAAACAACAGACTGATTCCTTTTCATTCAACATTCAGTCTTTCACAGATCTTTTGTTAACAGTAGTCATAATTATTTAACTTTCTGTCACATTTATGTACTTCTAGATTCTAGACTTTCTACATAATCCGGAATACAACATTTTTTACTTGCACTTTGGTTCTCAAGACATCAGAACAAATTCTAAATTCTAATAAAAAGAAAATTCAAATTTTACACAGAAATGTAAAAAACCCCTGCTAATTCCATGACGAAATAAAACAATCACGTATCTTGTATCATTAACCTATTAAAATCTAAGCAATGAAAGTTGATTTTTTTTTTCTCCTTTGAAATTTACCATATTATATATTGGTAATACATGACATATTATTCTGTCATTTCCACCATAAAGTTTGAATGATGGTGATGGTGCTTATTTTACCTGACTGCTAAGAAAGCATAATAAATGCTTGTAGGTAAGCAACCAGACGGTCGACGGCTTTAGGTCCTCTCCGAGGGACCTGGTAATGCGCATAGAGACATACCTTGTATAATGCGCTTTAGAAATATAATTTATTATTATTATTATTATTATTATTATTAATGCCTCACCAAAGGGCACTAGCGCATCGACTTGGTTTCGGACCCGGGTTACCGAATTACGAGACCACTGCTCTACCGACTGAACTATCGCACCTCCTGTAGGATGATTTATAACGATTTTTTTCTCTAGATCTCACACAAATTGTGTACACCCTTGACATGTTGAATATATGTATGTACATGTATGTTGCTCAACATGGTAGTAAAGGTCCTCAAAATCTATATTGAAATAGCGCCACCTTGTGCCCAACTCATCCCACAGACAAGCAGTGAAAACATTGGACTGATTTGAGATAATTTCCCAAATTCCAGGGCATCCTGTATACCTGGTATTTCAATTAAGTGCATAAATGAGGCAAAGCGTTTTCGCTGTGACTGCATTTTTAGGCCGAAACAAATAACCAATAGACAAAGGTCGAAGAGAAGTGGGGAGGATCTCATGTAAATGTAATGATTCCTTCAAATCATATTCATGCTGGTTAATAGAAAAGTTTAGTTACTTACTCTTAGCCTTAATAAATTGATATCTTCACTAAATTTAGCTCTGCAAGATAAAAATACTCACACTCTGATACACGTGCAGCTAGCAAGCAATTTGGGCTTTGTTATGCATGCTGACCTTGAGGGCGCTGGATGCCCAATACCAGTATTAAAAACAAGGTTTCTAGTCGCAAGAATAATTGTGAGGTTGTTTAATAAACATGTAATTGTTTATTTCTAAAGACAGTCGGCTCGACTTTTGTATTTATTCAATCAATTAAATAATTGATTTTATTTATCTATTAATATTATCATTATTATTATCATTATTACTATTATCATAACTATTATTAGTGTCATTATCATAATTTTGTTTAAATATTTTTTTGTGTGTTTGTGGGATGGGGGTCCGGTTTCAAGACAAGGGAAATGTAAAGGGGCGAGGAGCATTTAGAGAAATACGTAGTGGACTTTCTGTGGATCTGGATAACTTTATTTATCTAATCATTTCTTAAATTTCCAAGTCACTTCATTTGTCATTACAATATCCTTCACGCACGATGAGGGTGCTCGATCTCCTCTTGAAATTCACAAGCGAGCTGGTCAGTTTGCAGCGAAAAAGTGGTATCTCTATTATCTTTCTCTTTCTCTCTCTCCGTCTCTGTGTTTCAGCTCATTACATAGCTCTCTATCTCTCTCTCTCTTCCAGCTCCCCTCTCTTCTTTTCTCCCTCCCTTGTATCTGAGTGTAGTTGTCTCACTCTATATTTAAAAGACTTTTCCGTCTCTGGCAATCTATGTCTGCTCCTCCTCTCTTTCTCTATAGGCACACCCTACATTAAGTTATCACATATCTGAATATCTAAATTCACTGTCACCTATAGCTATATATTTGTATCTCTGTCTCTCTCTTTCTTTATCGGTCTCTCTCTATCTCTCTCTCACACTCCCTCTCTCTCAAACCTGTACTATTGAATGACGACAGAAAAAAATATCATAGAATGCAATGCGACTATGAATACATTTGCCGAAGTTTTTATTAGATGATAATAGGGCTTAATAGTGCGGATAACGAATTTCTTGGTTGAACCAAAAGTTGGTCTGCATGGTGACAAGGCAGGAATATCCTATATAATATCTTGTTGCACTCTGTTATCTTGCTCCATCATAATTACTTTCATAACTTTGTTATATTGGTAATACGAACTACCCCGCCTACAAACCTCAGTTCACAGGTTGCATTTACAAGATAAACAACATTAAAGCCTCTCTAAAGTGGTGGGAGCCCCCAACATTTGATTGCAAAGTTTCACTTAAATTGTATCATAATGTGAAAGAGGATTTAAAAAACACACTAGTATCTTTTAAGTCGATTATTCATGAAAGAATACAATTTTGAGGTTTTCTGCGTACAACAGAAAACACAAGTTATGTATTCTATTATCAATACTTGTCTTCAAACACATTAGCAGGGGGGGGGGAACTTTGCAGAAGTGTGTTTTATATGACATCCTCTTTCACATGATGATACAATTTAAGTGAAACTTTGCAATCAAATGTTGGGGGCTCCCACCACTTTAGAGAGCATACAGTGTTTATATATGTATATATATAAGATAGATTTTTCGGATTCGGGGCGATTCGGGAGAATCGCGCAACAAATTGGTCCAACGACGACTCGCAAGAGCCGCCCAACAAATTGGTCCAAACTTAAACACAGAACTTTAAATAACATTGGCTTATTTCTAAACTCTCCTTCATAAACAAACAGGTATAGTTTCTTAAAGTTAATATAAAGTCCATTACCAATTATTTATAAACATGAGTATTAACTTGTGTGTATATATATATATTATATAAAGACTTATTAAATTTGTAACAGTGGCGATAGTATTATTGATGTAAAGAAAGAAATGATTAAATGAAGTTTTTGTTCTTGTGTTCAAACTAAAATCTTGTCTCAAACAAATGTGTTCTTTTTTTTGAGTGTCAATTTAGTATTCCATTTACCTGTATTTCTATAGTCATATATTTTGACTGAAACGAATTAGGATTTTATAAGATACATCGCTTCTATCTCTCTAATTCCACGAGATATGGCCACAAATACCAGGCTCGCCGTGAGGGAAGGTAGGGGCGATGCGGTCGACGCCCTCAACGAGGGTGACGGCCGGTACAAAAATGGTGTCAGAAGTGGGATGGAAATACAGGTAGAGACTAATGAAATTGAGGAAAACACATCCAAATTGAACCAAAATAATGAATGGGAACAAGATGAACTTGAAGAAAATTTGGCAAAGTGTCAGAAAATGGAAAATGACTCGAATAATTCTTCAGAAGAAGAAACCACACAAGTGAAGAAATCTAATTCTAGAAAGAAACGAAGCATGCAAAACAGAATTCTTTCTAGACTAACCCAACTAATGGAACAAAATGATGACTTTGACTAACAAATCTCGTACGCGGCAACGCGCTGGTTCAAACTCTTCTACTGAAGGAATAACTGATGCCAGTTCTATTGACAGCGAAGTGATGTTGAACTTCGACAAACACACCAACGACAAAACTAACAAACAAAACAATGCCAACTCTGCAGAACCAGAACAAAACCAAACCAAACTTGCAGAACCAAAACTAGAACGAAACGAAACTAATCCCGAACAAAAACAAACACAGAACCGAACGCGGTCAAACATAATGCCCGACAAATATGATGGTAGTTCGGATTGGCACGATTACGAAACTCACTTTGATTCATGCAAACTAATCAATGACTGGGAGGATGAAAACGCAGTCAAGTACTTGTCTGCTAGTCTTAGAGGACCTGCTCTAAGATTGCTCAATGAACGTCCACATAAACATTGGACTTATGACGACTTGAAAGCAAGACTATCTCTAAGATTTTCTTCCTCTAAACAAGCAGAAACCTATCTGCTGGAACTGCGTGGTCGCAAAAGACGACCAAATGAATCGCTCCAAGAGCTCGGACGAAACATTAGAGAATTGACAACGAAAGCTTATCCGGATTTTGATTTTGACGGAATTGACCGTCTTGCTAAAATCCACTTTACGGATTCAATTCAAAGCCCAGAGATTCGAACGGGTATTTTCCATGCCAAATCAAAGACCTTAGATGATATGATTGAAGCTGCAATCACCACAGAGACATTTCTGTTAACTGAATCTGAGCGTTCTTGGAAAAAGAACACTCATAATAGAATTGTTGGCACAGAACAAGCGAGTAAAAGTGACTTACAAAGAACTATTGATATTGCCGTTGAACAAGCCTTGCTTAAACAAAACAACCAGCAATGTCAAAACGACAAATCCACCAGAACTAACAAAAACGACCAAACCGAAACGTTCATGTGCTACTATTGTCAGAAACCAGGTCACATTGCAAGAAACTGCTTCAAGAAACAATCTGACATGACACAGGCACCTACTAACGAACAACAACGACCTAGAGGAACACAACAAAACTTCCGCCAGACACGAGGCCATTTAAACGAAAATGGGCCGCCCATGGGGGCACTGGCGCGGCCAAACCAACGTTAGAACCTGCCCAAATACATGGAAACGAAAACTATGATAACATGACTTCAACTAACCTTCCTTTGAGCAATTCGAACTGTAATGGTTTATTTGTAAAAGTTAGTATCCATGGCCAAGAGCATAGATTTCTGATTGATACTGGAGCCTCTGATTCTTATATATCTAAACAAGTTTATGAGAACATTCCTAGTAAGGATAGACCTTCGTTGCGAGAATCAGATAAGAAAGCAAAACTTGCTAACAATACCCCACTGCCCCTATTTGGTGTTGTGGCACTTGAATTGAAGATAGGCCCAACTTGCGGGTTTACTAAGTTGTTAGTCGCAGATATAAGTAATGATGGAATTCTGGGCCTAGATAATTTGTGCAAGATGGGTGCCAAATTTATGGTGGCCCTGAAGGGACATCGCGAATAGACTAAATCGTGAAAAATATGCGATAAAATTCACGATATCGTCAATTTTATCGCATATTTTTCACGAAGAAATTCACGAAATTGACGATATCGTGAACTTTATCGTGAACTTTTCACGATGAAATTGACGATATCGTGAATTTTATCGTGAAAAGTTCACGATATAAAGTTTACGATATCGTCAATTTTATCGTGTACTCTATCGTGTACTCTATCGTGTACTCTATCGTGTACTCTCCTGACGGGCGCTTCGTAAACAAAACCAGCCCTAGCTGGGGGAGACAGAGAGAAGGAAAAAAGGGAAAGGGAAAGAGAAGATAAAAGGAAAGAAAGAATAATAAGAAGAAAAGAGGGAAACGGGGGGGGGGGGGGGGGGGCGAAGGGCTCTTGCCTCCTCACTCCCCCCCCCGCCAAAAAATAAATAAGGAGAGAGAGAAGGGAAAAGGAAAGGGAAAGAAAATATAAAAGGAAAGAAAGAAGAGGAAGAAGGAAAGAGGGAAACGGGGGAAGGGCGAAAGGCTCTTACCTCCCCCCCGCCAAAAAAAAAAATAAGAAAGAGAGAGAGAGAGAGAAGGGAAAGGGAAAGAAAGAAGAGGAATAAGAGGGAAACAGGGGAAGGGCGAAGGGCTCTTGCCTCCTCCCCCGCCAAAAATAAATAAGAGAGAGAAGGGAAAGGGAAAGAAAATATAAAAGGAAAGAAAGAAGAGGAATAAGATTTTCTGCTTTGCTGATGCTGCTTCTCATCTGACTAACGGAGGAGAACGAAAAATGCCGAAATGAAAATGAAAATTCTTCCACGCTGATGGATTTTACTAGTCTAGTCTAGGCCTACTATACAGAGGCCTGGTCTAGACCTAGATCTAGACTAGTCTCTAGTACTACTAGGCCTACACTGACACTCAGTACTGACTGAATAAGACCTGAGCTTGAGCTCGAAGTCGGTGGCAGTGAGACACGCAAACACGACGTGGGCCTAGGCTAGATGATACTAGATCATGTAACTGTTAGGCCTAGATCTATCTAGATCTAGACTAGTCCTCGGTCTCAAGAAATTGGTCAAAGCACGCCAAACCATTGCATGAATTTATTAAAAGTTTTTTGTAAATTATTGTAAAAGATCTAGATCTAGAGGTCTAGAATCTAGACCTAGATCTAGTCTAGGGTCTAGACTCTATTCTAGATTTAGAAATTGAAATGGAATAAAATATTTTTCAAAATAGACCTAGGGTCTAGACCTAGATCTAGTCTAGGTCTAGTCTAGGTCTAGTCTAGTACTCTAGACTTTCTAGATCTAGAACTGTTATAGACCTCAGGCTCTAGTTCTAGAATCTAGTCTAGATCTATGTGGTCTAGACCTTTCTAACTTTTTAAACCTACTTTTCATAAATTCATGCCAAGCCCGCGCCGATGGTTTGTTGTGTTGTGTCATGAGACGTTGAGTGTTTGTGTGTCTCACCGTCGCTGAGTTCGAGCACAAGTCTGAGCTGAATGAGAGGTACTTTGTCTTTAGGCCCATCTAGATCTAGATCTAGACTAGACTCTAGTACTGACTGTCGAATGTCTCTACACTCGACTCCTACAAATTTATACTACATCATGATCATGTCTAGGCCTAGAGTCTACATCAATACATTGTTGTACTTGAATTTTGAAGCAAGTTTAAAATCTGTGCAAGCAAATAGCTGTAACGATCCACCCTCACAATATTATATTTGTAAACTGATTTCCATGCTAGCTGTCATATCTTTTATCTGAAACTTCTAAAACATGCAGCTTGAATCATCCCATCCTTTCTTTTCTCAATCTTGTCTTATTTCTGTCTTTTCTCCTCTGTCTCCCTCTCTCTCTCTATGCTCTCTCTCTCTCTCTCTCTCGCTCACTCCGAGATCTTGCATACAGCCAGCCTATTTCTCATCATTCCTTCACATTCTTCATTTATAGGTAAACATTATCTCGATTAACTTTATTCCAGAATTACCGCTGCGAGTTATAGTCTGGATTGTGTGTGTTTTGTGTATAAATACCTGCTTACAAGCAAAAGTTTCTAGTTTGAAGAAGTCTAGTATGAATGGCTTCACGTATAAACACAACCGGAAGCATACGCGTACGTTGCTTCCAACACACTACTCACTAGATCCAATCTATAAATCGTAGTAATATGCCTAAAAATTCATTATTTATGAAATATGTGATTAAGTTGTATATTTATTCAGATAGACAAGCAAATTATCCCTAATATCATATTATTGTCTTAACAATCTCTTGTCAAAAACGTAAGAGAATTCGAGTTTTGTACTTCTTTAGTTTATTAACTAGGATCGGAATTCAGGTTGTGCGGTTTACGCGCATTATGTAAATATGACAGTGAATCCCAAATTCTTGACTTGACTTGACTTACTTGACTTAGGTGCATAGGACGGTGTGTCCCCTTGCTCCCCTACGAGAAATCATGTTCCAGTCTGATCTGTCCTGGGCTCGTTGCTCTGCCTCTTGTGTGGATAATCCCACATCGTATTGAACCTGGTCCTTCCATCTCTTTGGAGGGCGTCCCCGAGGTCTGCGTCCATTAAAGTCATTTTGGAATGCTTGGTATGGTAGGCGGTGATGCGGCATGCGTAAAACATGGCCAAACCATTTCAAGCAACGTTTGGTTATTTCCTCGCATATGGTGCTTGGGATGTTCAGTCTCTGCCTGATCTCTTCGTTCCTAATCTTGTCCATTAGGTGAACTCCAAGGATGGTCCGGAGACACCTCATTTCAAATACTTCAAGCTTATTTCTATCAGATTTTCGGAGAGTCCAGGATTCTGCTCCATATGTGGCAATAGGGAGGATAAGTGCTCTGTAGATCCTGACTTTGAGACTCCTAGAAATATCTTGGTTGGACCAGATGGCACTTTTCAGTCTTCCGAATGCCCAAGCAGCCAGTCGTGTACGTCTCTTCACGTCCTCTTCTATGGATGGAACTGTGCTGCCGAGAAAGACAAATTTTTCCACTTTCTCAATGTTGGTGTTGTTAAGTGAAATATCTTGATGATCCTCTGTCATGACTTTGCATTTTGTTGCATTGATTTTCATACCCCATCTTCTACAAGCCTTCTCCAGTTCATTTGTTGAGATTTGGAGGTTTTCAAATATGAGTTCCATCAGGGTGGTGTCATCTGCATATCTGATGTTGTTGATACCCAAATTCATGCTATGAAATATTTGTTTGTTAAATTTCTGCTCTTATTACAAAGAAGAGCTTGAAATATTTATCTTATGCCTTGTATAAAGTTTCAAATAAACGCATTGTAATGTTTCCATTACTTAAGCAGTGTAACGTTTGGAATAAATAAGCATTTAACATTGAATTAATAAAGATTTTGAACTTTATAAGGACCAGTTGAAATGTACGAAAGACCATTAGTGCCACGAAGAAAAAAAAACACACTTTCTACTAATCTGTTTAAACAGATTACGATATTTCTTCTAATCTGTTTAAACAGATTATAATCTGTTTAAACAGATTACGGTATTTCTACTAATCTGTTTAAACAGATTACGGTATTTCTACTAATCTGTTTAAACAGATTACGGTATTTCTACTAATCTGTTTAAACAGATTACGATATTTCTTCTAATCTGTTTAAACAGATTATAATCTGTTTAAACAGAATACGGTATTTCTACTAATCTGTTTAAACAGATTACGGTATTTCTATTAATCTGTTTAAACAGATTACAGTACTTCAACTAATCTGTTTAAACAGATTATAATCTGTTTAAACAGATTACGGTATTTCTACTAATCTGTTATAACAGATTACGATATTTCTTCTAATCTGTTTAAACAGATTATAATCTGTTTAAACAGATTACGGTATTTCCACTAATCTGTTATAACAGATTACGATATTTCTTCTAATCTGTTTAAACAGATTACGGTATTTCCACTAATCTGTTATAACAGATTACGATATTTCTTCTAATCTGTTTAAACAGATTACATTACTTCAACTAATCTGTTTAAACAGATTACGGATCCTACTTTTGTCACTTCCCCTGGCCTGCGCTGCGCGTTTTAGTGGCTGTGATGACGTCACCCGCACAGAATGATTTTAGCTGGCGAGAGGGAGGAGTTTGTCGGTGAGTAATTTATGCTTGAATTTCTTGAATTCATTTTTATTTCAAAAGAAATCCTAATATTTTGAGTGATCCAAACCTACTAGTATTTCTAAGGTTTTGAGAAGTTAATTAGGCAAACTTTCAAATTCAATACATTTTCCATCGTCATTATTTTTCGGCTTGATTTGCCGTGCCCGTCAATGCCGTGGCATGGCTCATGTCTCGTGAGAATTTGGACTTGACAGCTTGCCCCGAGTTTCGGGTAGGACATCATCGGAAAATTCGTAGTCTGTCATATCGTAGATCTGCCTGCTTTTCATTGTGTGAAATTACTCCCCCCCCCCCCAATCAATCAATCAATCAATGATTGAATGACCTAACTTAAACAGCCTGCTCTTTCAAGACAAGTTTTATCAAAACCAATAAGCAGATTGCTTCTATCCAACAAGTTTAGCAGTGAATGTGAAATATTATTGTTATCATTCAATCATTGATTGATTGATTGATTGGGGGGGGGGGGGGGGGGGAGTAATTTCACACAATGAAAAGCAGGCAGATCTACGATATGACAGAGTACGAATTTTCCGATGATGTCCTACCCGAAACTCGGGGCAAGCTGTCAAGTCCAAATTCTCACGAGACATGAGCCATGCCACGGCATTGACGGGCACGGCAAATCAAGCCGAAAAATAATGACGATGGAAAATGTATTGAATTTGAAAGTTTGCCTAATTAACTTCTCAAAACCTTAGAAATACTAGTAGGTTTGGATCACTCAAAATATTAGGATTTCTTTTGAAATAAAAATGAATTCAAGAAATTCAAGCATAAATATTTTAATTACTCACCGACAAACTCCTCCCTCTCGCCAGCTAAAATCATTCTGTGCGGGTGACGTCATCACAGCCACTAAAACGCGCAGCGCAGGCCAGGGGAAGTGACAAAAGTAGGATCCGTAATCTGTTTAAACAGATTAGTTGAAGTAATGTAATCTGTTTAAACAGATTAGAAGAAATATCGTAATCTGTTATAACAGATTAGTGGAAATACCGTAATCTGTTTAAACAGATTATAATCTGTTTAAACAGATTAGAAGAAATATCGTAATCTGTTATAACAGATTAGTGGAAATACCGTAATCTGTTTAAACAGATTATAATCTGTTTAAACAGATTAGAAGAAATATCGTAATCTGTTATAACAGATTAGTAGAAATACCGTAATCTGTTTAAACAGATTATAATCTGTTTAAACAGATTAGTTGAAGTACTGTAATCTGTTTAAACAGATTAGTAGAAATACCGTAATCTGTTTAAACAGATTAGTAGAAATACCGTAATCTGTTTAAACAGATTATAATCTGTTTAAACAGATTAGAAGAAATATCGTAATCTGTTTAAACAGATTAGTAGAAAGTGTGTTTTTTTTTCTTCGTGGCACTAATGGTCTTTCGTAGAAATGTGTACGCGCGCATCTAACTCTGTGCATGATCGCGGCGTTGCTTACAGCACGCGCATAGATTTCCCCCACGTACGCATAGATTTCCCCCACGTACGCATACAGTGTTTATATATGTATATATATAAGATAGATTTTTCGGATTCGGGGCGATTCGGGAGAATCGCGCAACAAATTGGTCCAACGACGACTCGCAAGAGCCGCCCAACAAATTGGTCCAAACTTAAACACAGAACTTTAAATAACATTGGCTTATTTCTAAACTCTCCTTCATAAACAAACAGGTATAGTTTCTTAAAGTTAATATAAAGTCCATTACCAATTATTTATAAACATGAGTATTAACTTGTGTGTATATATATATATTATATAAAGACTTATTAAATTTGTAACAGTGGCGATAGTATTATTGATGTAAAGAAAGAAATGATTAAATGAAGTTTTTGTTCTTGTGTTCAAACTAAAATCTTGTCTCAAACAAATGTGTTCTTTTTTTTGAGTGTCAATTTAGTATTCCATTTACCTGTATTTCTATAGTCATATATTTTGACTGAAACGAATTAGGATTTTATAAGATACATCGCTTCTATCTCTCTAATTCCACGAGATATGGCCACAAATACCAGGCTCGCCGTGAGGGAAGGTAGGGGCGATGCGGTCGACGCCCTCAACGAGGGTGACGGCCGGTACAAAAATGGTGTCAGAAGTGGGATGGAAATACAGGTAGAGACTAATGAAATTGAGGAAAACACATCCAAATTGAACCAAAATAATGAATGGGAACAAGATGAACTTGAAGAAAATTTGGCAAAGTGTCAGAAAATGGAAAATGACTCGAATAATTCTTCAGAAGAAGAAACCACACAAGTGAAGAAATCTAATTCTAGAAAGAAACGAAGCATGCAAAACAGAATTCTTTCTAGACTAACCCAACTAATGGAACAAAATGATGACTTTGACTAACAAATCTCGTACGCGGCAACGCGCTGGTTCAAACTCTTCTACTGAAGGAATAACTGATGCCAGTTCTATTGACAGCGAAGTGATGTTGAACTTCGACAAACACACCAACGACAAAACTAACAAACAAAACAATGCCAACTCTGCAGAACCAGAACAAAACCAAACCAAACTTGCAGAACCAAAACTAGAACGAAACGAAACTAATCCCGAACAAAAACAAACACAGAACCGAACGCGGTCAAACATAATGCCCGACAAATATGATGGTAGTTCGGATTGGCACGATTACGAAACTCACTTTGATTCATGCAAACTAATCAATGACTGGGAGGATGAAAACGCAGTCAAGTACTTGTCTGCTAGTCTTAGAGGACCTGCTCTAAGATTGCTCAATGAACGTCCACATAAACATTGGACTTATGACGACTTGAAAGCAAGACTATCTCTAAGATTTTCTTCCTCTAAACAAGCAGAAACCTATCTGCTGGAACTGCGTGGTCGCAAAAGACGACCAAATGAATCGCTCCAAGAGCTCGGACGAAACATTAGAGAATTGACAACGAAAGCTTATCCGGATTTTGATTTTGACGGAATTGACCGTCTTGCTAAAATCCACTTTACGGATTCAATTCAAAGCCCAGAGATTCGAACGGGTATTTTCCATGCCAAATCAAAGACCTTAGATGATATGATTGAAGCTGCAATCACCACAGAGACATTTCTGTTAACTGAATCTGAGCGTTCTTGGAAAAAGAACACTCATAATAGAATTGTTGGCACAGAACAAGCGAGTAAAAGTGACTTACAAAGAACTATTGATATTGCCGTTGAACAAGCCTTGCTTAAACAAAACAACCAGCAATGTCAAAACGACAAATCCACCAGAACTAACAAAAACGACCAAACCGAAACGTTCATGTGCTACTATTGTCAGAAACCAGGTCACATTGCAAGAAACTGCTTCAAGAAACAATCTGACATGACACAGGCACCTACTAACGAACAACAACGACCTAGAGGAACACAACAAAACTTCCGCCAGACACGAGGCCATTTAAACGAAAATGGGCCGCCCATGGGGGCACTGGCGCGGCCAAACCAACGTTAGAACCTGCCCAAATACATGGAAACGAAAACTATGATAACATGACTTCAACTAACCTTCCTTTGAGCAATTCGAACTGTAATGGTTTATTTGTAAAAGTTAGTATCCATGGCCAAGAGCATAGATTTCTGATTGATACTGGAGCCTCTGATTCTTATATATCTAAACAAGTTTATGAGAACATTCCTAGTAAGGATAGACCTTCGTTGCGAGAATCAGATAAGAAAGCAAAACTTGCTAACAATACCCCACTGCCCCTATTTGGTGTTGTGGCACTTGAATTGAAGATAGGCCCAACTTGCGGGTTTACTAAGTTGTTAGTCGCAGATATAAGTAATGATGGAATTCTGGGCCTAGATAATTTGTGCAAGATGGGTGCCAAATTTATGGTGGCCCTGAAGGGACATCGCGAATAGACTAAATCGTGAAAAATATGCGATAAAATTCACGATATCGTCAATTTTATCGCATATTTTTCACGAAGAAATTCACGAAATTGACGATATCGTGAACTTTATCGTGAACTTTTCACGATGAAATTGACGATATCGTGAATTTTATCGTGAAAAGTTCAAGATATAAAGTTTACGATATCGTCAATTTTATCGTGTACTCTATCGTGTACTCTATCGTGTACTCTATCGTGTACTCTCCTGACGGGCGCTTCGTAAACAAAACCAGCCCTAGCTGGGGGAGACAGAGAGAAGGAAAAAAGGGAAAGGGAAAGAGAAGATAAAAGGAAAGAAAGAATAATAAGAAGAAAAGAGGGAAACGGGGGGGGGGGCGAAGGGCTCTTGCCTCCTCACTCCCCCCCCCCCCCGCCAAAAAATAAATAAGGAGAGAGAGAAGGGAAAAGGAAAGGGAAAGAAAATATAAAAGGAAAGAAAGAAGAGGAAGAAGGAAAGAGGGAAACGGGGGAAGGGCGAAAGGCTCTTACCTCCCCCCCGCCAAAAAAAAAATAAGAAAGAGAGAGAGAGAGAGAAGGGAAAGGGAAAGAAAGAAGAGGAATAAGAGGGAAACAGGGGAAGGGCGAAGGGCTCTTGCCTCCTCCCCCGCCAAAAATAAATAAGAGAGAGAAGGGAAAGGGAAAGAAAATATAAAAGGAAAGAAAGAAGAGGAATAAGAAGGAAAGAGGGAAACGGGGGAAGGGCGAAGGGCGAAGGGCTCTTGCCTCCTCCCTCCCCACCCCCGCCAAAAAAATAAATAAGAGATAGAGAGAGAAGGGAAAGGGAAAGGGAAAGAGAAGATAAAAGGAAAGAAAGAAGAGGAAGAAGAAGAAGAAAAGAGGGAAACGGGGGCGAAGGGCTCTTGCATCCCCCCGCCCAAAAAATAAATAAGAGAGAGAGAGAGAGAGAAGGGAAAGGGAAAGAGAATAAAAAAGGAAAGGAAGAAGAATAAGAAGAAAAGAGGGGCTCTTGCCTCCTCCCCCCCTCCCGCGCCAACAAATAAATAGGAGAGAGAGAGAGAGAGAGAGAGAAGGGAAAGGGAAAGGGAAAGAAAATATAAAAGGAAAGAAAGAAGAAGAAGACGGAAAGAGGGAAACGGGGGAAGGGCGAAAGGCTCTTACCTCCCCCTCCCCCCTCCCGCCATAAAGGGAAAGACAAGGGAGAGGGAAAGAAAATATAAAAGGAAAGAAAGAAGAGGAAAAAGAATAAGAAAAGAGGGAAACAGGGGCGAAGGGCTCTTGCCTCCTTTCTTTTCTTTCTTTTCCTTTCTTTCCTATTCTCCCTCTTTTTCGTTTTTCTCTTTCTTTCTTCTCTTTCCCTTTCCTTCTCTCTCTCTCTCTCTGATTTATTTTTTGGCGGGGGGGGGGGGGGGGGGGGGGGGGGGGGGGCAAGAGTCCTTCGCCCTTCCCCCGTTTTCCTTTTTTCTTCTTCTTCCTCTTCTTTCTTTCCTTTTATCTTCTCTTTCCCTTTCCCTTTCCCTTCTCTCTCTCTGATTTATTTTTTGGCGGGGAGGGGGGGGGGGGAGTGAGGAGGAGGCAAGAGCCCTTCGCCCCCCCCCGTTTCCCTCTTTTCTTCTTATTATTCTTTCTTTCCTTTTATCTTCTCTTTCCCTTTCCCTTTTTTCCTTCTCTCTGTCTCCCCCAGCTAGGGCTGGTTTTGTTTACGAAGCGCCCGTCAGGAGAGTACACGATAGAGTATACGATAGAGTACACGATAAAATTGACGATATCGTGAACTTTATATCGTGAACTTTTCACGATAAAATTCACGATATCGTCAATTTCATCGTGAAAAGTTCACGATAAAGTTCACGATATCGTCAATTTCGTGAATTTCTTCGTGAAAAATATGCGATAAAATTGACGATATCGTGAATTTTATCGCATATTTTTCACGATTTAGTCTATTCGCGATGTCCCTTCAGGGCCACCATACAAATTAGATCTTACGACTTTCCAACTTTCTACTAAGTGGGGAGACCTAGAGTGTGAACGAGAAGATGGTGAAACCCTGTTCTGTCGTATCAGTACGTCAGAGACAGTCACCATCCCTGTAGGACATGAAGTTCTGATTAGAGGAACCGTGAAAGATAGAATGAAACCAAATAGACTAGGCATTGTAGAGATGGATAACGCCCAAAACCATCTAACCAAAAGTGGTTTAATTGTGGCTAGAACTTTGGTGAGAACAGGGAGTGAAGAAATTCCCGTCAGAATTTTCAATCCATCACCGTCAAACAAGTTGATTCGGAAAAACACCCACCTTGGTACAGTAACAATTGTAGAAGAAAGTGAAGTTGAAACAACACCGAAGTACACAAGGTCAAACCTAGACAAAGTACCCGAACACTTACGAGACCTATTAGAGAGAAGCACAAAAGAACTTCCTGAACAGTACCATGAGGACATAGCAAGTTTGCTAATAGAATTTCAAGACGCCTTCTCAAAAGGAGACAATGATATTGGGAGAACAAATCTTGTTGAGCATTCCATTAATACGGGAACGCAGCATCCCATTAGACAAAGACCCAGAAAGCATCCTTTAGGACAAAGAACGGAAATCAAAGAACAAGTAACAGAACTATTAGACAAAGGACTAATAGAACCTACAGATAGTCCTTGGGCCTCTAACATAGTTCTCGTAAGAAAGAAGGACAGTACACAGAGAGTTTGTATAGACTATCGATTACTTAATGTGGCAACAATCAAAGACGCGTATCCTTTACCGCGCATCGACGAGACACTTGATGCTCTATCAGGTGCTCGTTGGTTCTCCACACTAGACTTAGCCAGCGGCTATTGGCAAGTTGGACTTGACACTGACGCGAGAGAAAAATCATCTTTCTTAGCGGGCGGGGGACTCTACGCTTGGAACGTTATGCCCTTCGGATTATGTAACGCCCCCGCCACTTTCGAACGGTTAATGGACAAAGTACTCTCAGGATTACACTGGGAAACTCTTCTGGTGTACTTAGATGACGTTATCGTTTTTGGTAGTTCGGTACCCGAAGACCTTGCTAGACTAAAACAAGTGTTTCACAGACTTAGACAAGCGAATCTAAAACTTTAACCTAAGAAGTGTCACTTGTTCAAAACAAAAGTATCCTATCTTGGACATGAAGTGTCTGACATGGGAATATCGACTCAGACAGAGAAAACCGAGGCTATAAAGAACTGGCCTACACCGACAAATGTGAAAGAGGTGAGAAGCTTTCTCGGACTAGCTTCATACTATAGACGTTTTGTTAAAGATTTCGGATCTATTGCGAAACCACTTCATCAATTAACTGAGAAGCACATTTGCACAAAATGCATTTGATGAACTTAAACATAGATTAACGTCTGCCCCGATTTTGGCATATCCTTGTGCGGAAGGTGAATTTATCCTCGACACTGATGCTAGTAACGACGGTATCGGTGGGGTATTATCACAAATCCAAGACGGACGTGAACGGGTAATAGCTTACGGAAGCAAAGTCCTTAGCAAATCAGAGAGAAATTACTGCGTAACTCGGAGAGAACTATTGGCAGTAGTAACTTACTTGAAACACTTCAAACAGTACCTATATGGTCGGCATGTTATTGTAAGAACAGACCATGGAGCCTTAAGATGGCTCACCAACTTCAAACAACCGGAAGGTCAACTCGCGCGTTGGCTGGAAGTAGTATGTGCGTATGATATTGAAATAATACATAGAGCTGGTAGAAGCCATGCAAATGCAGATGCACTTTCGCGACGACCTTGTAAACAATGTGGTAGAGAAACTGAATGTGAAACAGAACTTGCGAGAACTGATATCGGTCGAACTTGTGTTATTGAATTGACAGACACAAATAACAATGTTGAGATTAGAAAGGCTCAACTCGAAGACCCGAATATCAAACCGGTGATAGAAGCACTTGAACGAGGTACGAAACCTACAAAGGAGGAAATGTCACCTCTGTCGTACAAAACGAAAGTGTTATTAGGACACTGGGAACAGTTAGAGATTCATGACGGTGTTCTTTTCCGAAGATGGGAATCGGAGAACGGTAGAACTATTAGGAAGCGACAAGTATTGCCAAAGCAGAAAATTTGTGATGTATTAGAAGAACTGCACTCGGGTGCATTTGGTGGACATTTGGGATCCACCAGAACTTTGAAGAACGCTCAGATGCGTTATTATTGGGTAGGAATGAAGGCGGATATCAGATCTTTCATCCGTGAATGTTTGGCATGTAAGAGAAGAAAGTCGCACGGTCGAAAACAGAGAGCTCCTTTGCAGCAAAGACGTTCAGGTAGTCCAATGGAACGAATTGCACTTGATATTCTAGGACCACTTCCCACCACTGAAGATGGTAACAAGTACATTTTGGTAATAGCAGATTATTACACAAAGTTTGTAGAGGCCTATGCCATTCGTGATGAAAAAGCCCATACTGTGGCTCGGAAATTGGTAGAAGAATTTGTTTGTCGTTACGGTGTACCAAAAGAAATACATTCTGATCAAGGTCGAAACTTTGAATCAAACCTTTTCAAGGAGGTTTGTAAGATTCTAGGTGTAAAGAAAACAAGAACAACTGCTTACAATCCCAAGTCGGATGGGATGGTAGAACGCTTTAACAGAACTTTGGTAAACATGTTAGTAACTATGATTGATCCTGACAAACACCAGCAAGACTGGGATAGATATATTCCTTTTGCTACCGCCGCGTACAGAAGCACCGTACACGAAACAATACAGGAAACACCAAACATGATGATGTTTGGCCGAGAAGTTACCCATCCTGTAGACCTTTCGCTTGAGCAAGCAACTTCAGAACTAAACACTGATTATGCTCAGGATCTACGAAACAGAATGGATAGTATGTACTCGAGGGTAACAGAACAAAGTGACAAAAACTTGAGACGACAAAAGCGAAACTATGATAGGCACACAAATGACGAAACGTTCACTGTAGGTCAATTTGTTTGGCTTCGCCATGACCAAAGGAAGAAAGGTATAAGTCCAAAACTAACAAACCGATGGGATGGACCTTTTCGAGTAATAACCAAATTATCCAATGTAACTTATCGCATTCAGCGAACACCCAGAACACCCCAGAAGATCGTTCACTACGATCGTCTGAAACTATATGAAGGGCCAGAACTCGACGCTTGGAAGAAACCAAAAACACAAAGAACCATCATATGTGATGTCGAGGAGACACTCAACAATCACGACGGAACTTGTAACAATAACAAGGACAACAATACTAACACCACCGAACTTGACAGACGTTATCCCCAAAGAAATAGACGTCCGCCTACTTATTTTTACTAATGAAACTATGATCATTTCTAATTTCGGCACATGAAGTAATAAATATATTTCGATATTATCACAACTAGACTCATCACCATGGTCTTCAAGTGCCGAACATGTAGATACCAGAACAGCAACAAGGAGGTTGTAAGACGTCACGAGAAAGCCAGACATGATGTCAGCCTGAGTAAGCCTAGAGATAGAAGCCGTTCCCCTATCCGTACCTCCTCTAACAATACCAAATCAGCCTTTAGCCCGTATCGAAGACGTCTCACTACCCCAGATTTTACCATTCGACGCCCCACTCGCCCTATCCTCCCTGGACTTCACCGAGCCCGCCCACTTCCTTCCTTGACCCCTACCCCATCTTTGATCTCCCCAATTAAGGACACCATCCCGATGGACATTGATGACTGTAACACACGTGCACCTTCCCCGGAAAACCAACCACCAACTTCCCCTCTCCCGGAAACTCCGTCCCTGACCAAAGACACTCAACAACCACCAGCTTCCCCTCTCTCAGAAACTCCGTCCCTGGCCGAAGGCACTCAACCACCACCTCTCCCAGAAACTCCGTCCCTGGCCGAAGACACTCAACCACCACCAGCTTCCCCTCTCCCAGAAATCCAACCCCATCATGATGACGACGGAATCAGTATTAACGCAAACCCAGTAGACGGATGGTACGAATATACCAAAGACACCGAAACTCAAACATCAGACCCCGAGGACCACATCGCAAAATTAATGGACAGGTGCCGCATTTCTCTAAAACAAAACCCAGACTCATCACGAACCGAGGCCTGCTGCGAAACTCAGAGCTACTTTCATACGCTTAATAGTAGGGAAAGTGTTGCCCGGGTCATCGAGACTCTCCACCTTCCCGGAGGAGGGTTTTATACAAGATTCGAATATAAAGTTCGCAAGTTTTAAGCATCCTCTACCCTATCTTTCCTCTTCTTATCTTCCTATCAACTTCTTAATCTTTTTCTATCTCTATCCCTACTTCTTATAAATGACAAACTTTGTAACGCCACTGATAAGTATATATGATTATTGTGTGTATATAAGTCAATTGAGCATTACTTTGATAAAGACTTCATGGGGAGGCCAAATTACACAGTTAATAAGATAATTTTTTTGAGATGAATTTCAACCGAAGAATATATACGTCAAATTTTGGCAGGACAAGAGATGTTATTTGAGTAAATAAATAATCGATTAATAGACATAATGTATATGCGTTAAGGTGATTGATTGATGTTGTTGATGATGATAGGACGTTCCTATCGGGTGATGGATTAAGTACATGAGAGTTATAGTGTTTGAAGGAGATTAACGGAAGTTTTACTAAAGAGCATCTCTTATATCTGCCAAATAGACTGCCATTTTAAGAAATTGAGATTGCAATTGTATATTGTTGGTTTGAGAAATTAAACCTCAGATGTTGATGATTTAAATGCATGTTTTTATATGAAGTCATTATTACGGTGATATTGAATTATGTATATATGTATATAGCAACAACATGAAATGCGAGGACGCATTTTATGGAGAAGGAGGCTGTGTAACAATCCACCCTCACAATATTATATTTGTAAACTGATTTCCATGCTAGCTGTCATATCTTTTATCTGAAACTTCTAAAACATGCAGCTTGAATCATCCCATCCTTTCTTTTCTCAATCTTGTCTTATTTCTGTCTTTTCTCTTCTGTCTCCCTCTCTCTCTATGCTCTCTCTCTCTCTCTCTCGCTCACTCCGAGATCTTGCATACAGCCAGCCTATTTCTCATCATTCCTTCACATTCTTCATTTATAGGTAAACATTATCTCGATTAACTTTATTCCAGAAGTACCGCTGCGAGTTATAGTCTGGATTGTGTGTGTTTTGTGTATAAATACCTGCTTACAAGCAAAAGTTTCTAGTTTGAAGAAGTCTAGTATGAACGGCTTCACGTATAAACACAACCGGAAGCATACGCGTACGTTGCTTCCGACACACTACTCACTAGATCCAATCTATAAATCGTAGTAATATGCCTACAAATTCATTATTTATGAAATATGTGATTAAGTTGTATATTTATTCAGATAGACAAGCAAATTATCCCTAATATCATATTATTGTCTTAACAATCTCTTGTCAAAAACGTAAGAGAATTCGAATTTTGTACTTCTTTAGTTTATTAACTAGGATCGGAATTCAGGTTGTGCGGTTTACGCGCATTATGTAAATATGACAGTGAATCCCAAATTCATGCTATGAAATATTTGTTTGTTAAATTTCTGCTCTTATTACAAAGGAGAGCTTGAAATATTTATCTTATGCCTTGTATAAAGTTTCAAATAAACGCATTGCAATGTTTCCATTACTTAAGCAGTGTAACGTAATAAAGATTTTGAACTTTATAAGGACCAGTTGAAATGTGTACGCGCGCATCTAACTTTTTGAGCAAAGAACTCGAGAAATCTACCAACAAGCAAAGATAATCCCAATAGTTGATAGATGGACAAGAGGAAACTTAATCATGCTATTCAAGATAATGCATGACTTAACTCCAACGTACTTATCTTCACGAGTTGAATTACGACATAATCCACACAATTTAAGAAATAGCGATCATAAAATTCAGCTTCCAAAGCCTAAGACCGAGTTTTTGAGAAGAAGTTTTTTTTTTATCATAGCTCCAAATTATTCAATTGCCTCTCTGTTGAAACGCGAACCTTAGACACACTGGCTACCTTTGTTCGCACCATTGATTTGAATGAACTCATGTAGACTGAACATTATCTTGCCCTTTTTACAATTTTTACCTTCAATTTGATATTCTATTGGTTATGTTTTAAATAGATATATATATATATATATATATTTTTTTGATTAAATATTTTTTTACAGTTTTTTTTATTGTTGTTTTTTAAAATAGTTTTTTAAATACGATAAATATTATACCCATCCTCTTATTCCTGTCTTGTATTTTTTTTTTCTTCTTATGTTTACCTTGATGTTTTTTGTGTTATGTTAGGGGAGCCTTCCAAAGTTGCGACTGTGCCCGGACGCGTCGGGGCGCGATGAATAGAACAGTCGCGTCCCAAGAGACGCATTGAGGCGCAAAGGGGCGCGAAGGGGCGCAATAGTCACCCTCACCTGATTCTTGCATATGAAAAGAAACCGTCTATTGTTAGTATAAACCCGCTCTATTCTTCTTGCGCCCTTTTGCGCCCCACCAGGCGATGGAAGATTATCTCTCCCGTCATTGTTCTCGCTCGTGATGCGCGGTACAGCTTAAACTTGATATACAGAAAGTATTTCTCGGCCAAAGCCTGTCTTCCCCTCCTCCGGTTTTCGTTCTGATAAACTTTCCATTGTTTGTACAAAATTGATGTATTCTTCTCGCGTCGCGATCTATTCTTCTCGCGCCGTTTTGCGTCGTAACGGGCGGGGTATTACCTTTCCAATCATTGTGGCGAAGCTTTGCGATGTACATTACTACAGCACAGCATGAACTTCTCTGGTGGGATCGTCTTTGTTTTGGGGGGCAATCAACACACTCGTTCATCTTGATCAGAATACATTATGATTTATTTTTGTTGGGTTTAATACGCCTCCTTTTAATTTTTGTGACGACTGTATGAAATGTGAAATAAAGATGACTATGTACGATTAATGGTTGTTTAATTGCGAGCTTAATTGTCCCCAACAACAAAAAATAAAAGACGAATGATGTGAATGACTACGTCTACATGTATGCGGTTATAGTCGGCAAATTGATTACTGTTTGGGTCGCTTGTGTATGTTTGTAATCTGAATGATTATCAACATATTTGTATAATTCCCACATCGCGATATGATTCTAGCATCGTATAATGGACAAAGGAATTATCTTTCTCTCCCGTCATTCATATTCACGCTACGCGTTGCACATCGCCACAGCCTGAGCTTGGAAGAATTTATATTTTGTCAGTCAAATCCTTTTTTTTCTCCTCCCATGACTTGGTTCTAATAAATTGAAGGTTTGCTTATTAGGGATAAGAAGGATAACATCAAACAAACGATTTACTCAAGATGACGCTCTTTTCATTTCACCTCGCTGTTTGATAAAGTAGAGTTTTACGGAGCGAATACAAAAGAAAAGTTCGCTTTAAGGCCAAATAAAAAAATGTTTTATTAGTGTCCTGTTTTTTCGAAAACTAGGAAGGAGGAGGCCCTCTCTTTTCTTTTTTTTTCTTTCAAAATGGCCGCTAAAAATGGCCGCTCGGTACATTTTCCTGACAGTCGGGCTAGTTTTCAAAATGGCCGCCGACATCTTTTAATTTTTAAAAAAAAATCAGTAATAGATACATTTTAGTATTGTTTTTCATGTTTTATTTTTCAAAAATTATTTAAAAAAAAAAATTAAAACAATTTCCCCCAAAAATAAAAAATAGGAGGCGGCCCCCAAAAAGAAGCAGCCGGGACGCTTAACATGAATATTTTGTTAAGTGGCCTCAGGGAAAAAAAAAAACATCAAATGCCGTGGCAGGATTTCACGCCCGAGATTTGCCTTCGAAAATTGCCCGTCCAAAAGGCGTTTTAAATCATAATAATTCCATAGCTCTTTTTAAAAGTGGAATAAATAGACAAAAGAGTCCGGGAACTATATCGAGATTATAAAACATGTTTGTCATGAAGATGTAAACAAAAAAGCGAAGCCTGATGGTGATAAAGTTGAGCAGCAATTGGAAATGCAATACAAAACATTAATCAGTTCATGATGATAATTAATCATTCGACACAAATACAAACATTGATTTCTGCTCTAACATTCGAATCATTTATTCGTACATTTGTATAATTAAGTGGCGAAAGTGAAATTTTGAAATCTTAATGCACAGATACAAAAAACATACCAAACATGTTTTGATTCTCATTCAAAAAAAAAAAAAAACCGGCAAATTTTAAAAGATCTTTTTAAAAGGAGGGAGGCGCTATAGCCCAGTGGTAGAGCAGAGCAGCTCGTAACCGGGAGCTCCCTGGTTAGAAACCAAGTCGATATGCTATTGTAAGGCATAACTCAACATTACATTTCGTTCGGAGAGGATCTTAAACCCGCCGGTCCCCTGTTTGCGTAATTCAGAGCATACACATGCTTCATATAGCAGTCAGGAAGAAAAAAAAGCGAACGGTACAGGAAGCTACCTTTTATGGATATGCCTAAATTGAAGGTTTGGCTTAACTAGGGAGAAGAAGGATAACATCAAACAATAGATCTACTCATGATGACGCTCTTTTCATTTCACCTCGCTGTAAGATAAAGTAGAGTTCTATGGAGCGAATACAAAAGAAAAGTTCGCTCTAAAGGTAAAAACATAGAATGCCGTGGCAGGATTTCACGCGGCCGAGCAAGACTATTGTTTGATCGCTATAATTGTCCGACTTGCTATAGATTCTTGTTTAGCTACACATTAAGGTTGCGTATTATGTGTGTGTGTGAGGGAGGGGGGCGGCGAAGTGAACGGCCGGACCAAAATGGCAGAGGTCAATCACGAGGGCTCCGCTCGCTAGTTATAAGGACCGCTATTCATTGGACAACTATTCATGAAGACCGCTATTCGTAATTTGAGAACATGGTCATTATGTATAAGGGTCATGAATTCGTAATACGACATCCCCCCTCCCCAAAACTAAATAAATAAATAGAAAACATGAATAGATTAATAAACTTAACTAATGATACAATAACAAATAATGCCCGGTGATTGGGAATAGCCGCCTATGAGCGGAACAATGGGCGCAACAACTATTAGCTGCTCAAAGAGCTGTCTTTTGTCATTGCGTTGCAAAAACAAAGTGCTTTTAAAAGTTACATGTACTATAATATCCGTATGCTATATAACACCCAATGTGAACATGACGTGTTCAGGCCTTATAACTATATACAGTGCACGTTAAAACAAAAGACTTTACTAGCGCTAGCTAACAAATATGAAACGTCAAAACGTCAGGAACATTGAAGATAACAAATTGTTAAGACAAATGACACCACCAATAAAGTTTCTTCGCGAAGAAATATTCGATCGAATTTCATGTTTGGAACAGATAGGCGATTTCGAATTGTTCCATCTACCGAAACGTTTTGATGATGCAGGCTCCCGACAATACGACTATCATTTTTGTAATATCTTTAATTTGCAGATGTTTGTTTGTTTTGTATGACATATTTATAAACGCCCTATAATCTTATTTCAAGCAGAATCTTTCAATCTCTTTGATTATAAGTATCATTTTTAAATCACGGGTATTTAAATACAATAGCTGATTTTGCGAAGATTTAGAGAACCTACGTTTCTATTCTTTAAATCGATCTTGCATGAGAAAGAACAGAGTGATGATATAGATATATGACCTATTTTGATCGGATGACAGAACAAAATAAATGTAATATGAAACAAATAATGTGTCAAAACATACAGAAGGAATACAATTATACATATCGTTTTTGTTTTGTTCGTGAAGAAATTAATATAATACAAGTATTGAACACATTAATGAACAGAAATGAACAATCATAACAACGTCAACGCCTACACAACGTCGATGTTTGGGAGGAAAATAACAATCAAAACAACAATCTAAATCAATGTCTTGTACGTAAAATAATAATAAAACATATCAGTAGCCAAAGTGAAAATTTTAGAGTCAAATCTTTCAAGACGAGAGCGGACACACACGCGGGGATTACATGAATAACTAATGCGTAGGAACGGGCGCGAAAGCTTTTCAAATTCACAAATTCACAATTCACAAAAAGCGCTTCGCGTTTAAGCGCACCCCCCCCCCCCACCCCCGAATGAATGTTATGTGGGGTACGCATATGCATTTTCCCTCCTTTTGAAAACAGTCCCCTAAGTCCGGTGTGTAAAGTCAATACGGGCCGGATTTGTGTGTACTAGACGAGCCGGACTTTGGTGCGTGAAAAGTACCCCTTTACCAGATAGTAACAATGAGTCTCCAAACAATAGCCAGATTTGATATTCATATTGTGAGCATGTGCTTAGTTATATCAGGATTCCCTGGTTATATTGAAGACGTGGGCTAATATCTGTTTGCCCAGTACTTCTCGCTGATTGTTTGACCAACATTAAATTGCTATTGTCCAGCTGACTTTTCTAAAGGCTTTTCTACCCTCGGCGCTAAAGGGATTGCGGAAAATTTCAACACTATTTGTGTTTCTTGATGACCCAGTAGAAGAAGAATAAGGGCTACCCTGCCCCCCCCCCCCCCGAAAAAAAAATGTCCCAAAACAACCCAATCATTATTAATTCCGTTTACCAACACGTGCATGATGGATCCCCCGGATGGATCCTTATTTAGACAGTGAGACAGTTCTGTTACGAGAAGCAATTCAACGAATTGCCATGGCTTGTATTTGTTCTAGAACGTACTACGCTCTTTCGATAACATGTGGTCCCTATTCAGCACTATATATACGCATTTTAGTTATTCTTAACAATGACCTAGATCTAAAACTGGCCGCGGATGTAACCCCCCCCCCTTCGTCGCAAAGAAATATTCGATAAAATTCTTTGACACAGAATGATAAACTAATTTCTTCTTGAGATATGTTTGGGGTGAAATTTCAAACATCATTTCCTGGTAACTCTCTTCTTTTTTAATGCATGCTCTATTCTTACGATTTAGGCATAATTTACTATGTTGATTTGCAATTGATAATCTCCCTGGGAGTTTTGCGATATCCCCGATGATACGGGTACAGTGTATTTAATTTTGTTCGTAACATTAGTGTTTTGCAAAGAAAGAACATTCTGAAAATGAGCGTCTTCCTTCTAACGAAACATATTGATGATGTTCCCGACAATACGGATATCATTTGCTTAAAAAATCGTAATACAGATAAAACGCTTTTTAAATCCAATTCAAGGAGAAACTATGACATTCTTGATTAAGTATCATTTTCAACATCACGGATTTTAAAATACGTTCTCTAATTTTAAGAAGATTCAAAGGATCTATGTATTGAAATAACAGACTGATGATATAATTATATGATTTATAATGATCATACGACAGAACTGTTTACAAGATGCAACAAAAATTGTTTTAAAAAAAAACAAAAAATTTGAAACATGCGATAACATCGCTATAAGGAAATATAAAATTACAATTAAATTGTCAAAACATGCACGAGGAAAACAATGTCAGAGAGAGTGGGGTAAGTATAAAATAAATTTGTTTTTTTGAACAAATCAATTTGTATTAAAATTGATACAGTATATTGAACACAATCATGAACAGAACAGGAGGAGATGAAAAAATGAACAATCATGCCAACGTTAACGCCTACAGAACTCCGATTTTGAGAGGAAAATAAACAAACATTGTAACCAATGTCATGTACGTACAATAATATTAAAACAAATCAGTAGCCAAAGTAATGCTTTTCAGAGTCAAATCTCGCAAGACGAGAGCGACACACAAGCGGGCACTACATGAATAACTAATGCGCCGGACCGGGCGCGAAAGGGCGCGAAAGCTATTCAAAGTTTAAGCTCCCATTCACAAATGTCAAGTGCTTCACCGGGGCGCGCCCTGGCGGGGTAATTTCGTAACAATGAGACTCCAAACAATAGCCAGATTTTAATGAGCTGGCAACCAACTGAAGTCCTCTCCTATCCGACGCAAAAAGGCGCAAATGGGCGCATAAAGGCGCCTCCTTTGTTCTCATATCCTGCTCTGCGCCCCGACGCGTCGCGGCACAGTCGCAACTTTGGAAGGCTCCCCTTATCGGTTTTACAGTTTTACTCGTATGCTTGTTGTCGTCCTAGTTGAATATTTGCAATCAACTGTCTTATTGCTTGTTTGTTTTGTACTTTAATCTGTTAGATATGTATTTGTTTGACTATACATGTACATATTCATTGCCTTACTTCTTGCATTTGCAACGTTTTACATATTATTGTATAATCCACTGTATATTTATTGTTATTTTTATGTTTGTGGACCCCTTTGAAAATCAGCTGTGCTGAAAGGGCCATCCACCCTATGAGAGGAAATGAATAAATAAATAAATAAATAAACTCTGTGCATGATCGCGGCGTTGCTTACAGCACGCGCATAGATTTCCCCCACGTACGCATAGATTTCCCCCACGTACGCATACAGTGTATATATATATATATATATATAAGATTGATTTTTCGGATTCGGGGCGATTCGGGAGAATCGCGCAACAAATTGGTCCAACGACGACTCGCAAGAGCCGCCCAACAAATTGGTCCAAACTTAAACACAGAACTTTAAATAACATTGGCTTATTTCTAAACTCTCCTTCATAAACAAACAGGTATAGTTTCTTAAAGTTAATATAAAGTCCATTACCAATTTACAGTGTTATAACAGACAGATTTTATAAACATGAGTATTAACTTGTGTGTATATATATATATTATATAAAGACTTATTAAATTTGTAACAGTGGCGATAATATTATTGATGTAAAGAAAGAAATGATTAAATGAAGTTTTTGTTTTTGTGTTCAAACTAAAATCTTGTCTCAAACAAATGTGTTCTTTTTTTTTAGTGTCAATTTAGTATTCCATTTACCTGTATTTCTATAGTCATATATTTTGACTGAAACGAATTAGGATTTTATAAGATACATCGCTTCTATCTCTCTAATTCCACGAGATATGGCCACAAATACCAGGCTCGCCGTGAGGGAAGGTAGGGGCGATGCGGTCGACGCCCTCAACGAGGGTGACGGCCGGTACATAGCCAATAAATCAATGTGTGTTCTTCCTAATCTACATGTAATCTTAGTCAAATTCAACCTTTCACATGGGACATCTAATGCTAATTTACATGTACATGTATCTAATTTCACATTTTATCAAGTAGGTCTACGAGTAGATTTTTAACAAAACATGACAGGATTTGGCCCCTACGTTCTTATGGAGGTTCAGTGACATCATCTTTCCTAATTACCCAATAGTATGAATCAATAGCACTCATTTTTTTAATGAATCAAAGTATCGTTAATATTTTTTTAGAGTTTGCAAAAGCTATTCAAAATCAGATTGTCTACAATACAAAGAATGCAAAACATGTAATATCATAGGATTTATTTGATAAACAATGAATGATATTTTTTCATTTCATGTTCTTATTTTAATTCACTTTTTTCTATTATGTTGTGACAGAGACAGCATGGCTAAATATATTCACCATCTTCCGCCAGCTTGATCGGAACAGAGAGTTGATAGGCAGACCTCAGAGAGGCCTTCGTGACCCATGAACCCTTTTGAAGTGTATGATGATGAGTCATGTCGGACCAGGTACTGGTTTTCCAAAGAGACAGCGCTCTACCTCATCAACTTGGTGGATGAAGAGCTGAGGAGGACGACAGACAGAAACGACCCAATACCTATACAGGTAGTGACAGCACTTCGATTCTATGCTGTTGGTGAGTAATTTACCTTATTTAGTATTTAGTAAATTTCCATTTAATCTGGGCTGAGCGAAAAAGTAAAAGGGTAAAATTGCGGTTACCATGTTTTGCGGGAGGTTTTTTCATAAACCGGGAGATTCTACATCAAAGCGGGAGGAAGGGCGTGTTTGAGAATTTGATCTGGCCATGTAACTTGTAAGAAATTGTACTAGTTGATATTTCACTAAAAGGATTTTTTTTTTACAGGGTCATTCCAAAAGATGCATGGTGATGAGGCACAACTTTCACAGTCTTCTGTATGCAGAGTCATCAAAGACGTGTCAGAAGCGTTTGCAAGAAGAAGGAAACAATTCATGAAGTTCCCAACATCAAGAGAAGAAGTAGAAGCAACACAGCAGCAGTTCTACCAATACTGCAGGTTGCCAGGTTTTCTAGGTGCAATTTTTGATAGGACTCATGTCTACATCAGGAGTCCTGGTGGAGATCAAGCCCTGTATTTTATTAATAGGAAGAACAGATACTCTATTAATGAAATGAAAATTTTCCCTTTTTTTGGAGATGCTCCCCATTTACTTTTAATCCAATTAATTAAATGACCGATATGGAATTGGTTTACCCTTTAGTTTCTCTGAACGAAACGTGCACCCATGCAGTACTGTGGTCTGAAACAATTAGACCGTATAATTTGAAATCTAATGGTTGATGTAGTTCCTCCCAAAAACATTTTTGCAAAAGGTACCAACCACTTTGAAAGGGAAATCGTCATCATCTTCATCATCATCAACATCATCACTGAAATCGTTATTTGACTGCTTCATCACCATCGCCACCGACAACATTGATGTCATCATTATCATCACTGACATCATCATCGACTTCAACATTGTCTTCGTCAATAACCTTGAATACTTGTTTTGATTATCCATATTAAATCGTCAATATTTAAATATAAATTTCTCTTGTTTGATGATGTGCTTTTTCTCGTGAAATCATTAAGTTAGGAGGTAAACGTTTTACAAGTGAATGACCTACTTTGTTTATCTTGTTTAATTATTAATATACCATTTGCTGTTATCTATTACTTATAATTACCCAGTACACACCATGAATTAAAATGGATTCAGTATGTTTCGCTAAATCCAAACACCCACAGAGAGATAGCAAAAGATAAAGAGAGAGAGATGAAGAAAGAAGGAGAAAGGGTATGTGTGAGAGAGAGAGGTGGAGAAAAAAGAGAAAAAAAAGGGGTACGAGAGGGATTTAAAAAATGGAGTTCTAACAAAATAAAAAGATATTTGAGAGAGGTGGGGTGGAGAGCTGGTGAAAAAAGAGAGACAACAAACAAAAACAAGGAAGGTGAAAGAGTGAGAAGTAGAGACGAAATTTACAAAAAAGTTCTTTTCTTTTTGTTTAAATCACTATTCCCTTGAGAAATTCAATAAAGCAGAAAATTTAAGGGAAAAAAATGAATGCCCCCCTAAGAAAAGAATTAATACAGCAAATAAACAAATTCAGAAAAAACTGATGCCCCCCCTAAAAAAACAATTAATGCCCCCTCCCCCTAAGAAAAATTAAAAACAAAATTACCCCCACCCCCAGTAAAGCCCCACCCCCTAAGAAAACAATAAATGACCCCTCCCCCCTATGAAAAATTAAGAACAAAATTAACCCCCCTCCCCCCCCTCAAAAAAAAAACCCATCCCCTAAGAAAACAATTAATGTCCCCTCCCCCCCCCGAATTAGGCCTAATAATTCTTTATCACATGTCAAGACTGCCTTGTTTTTGCTGTCCTCCTATTTTATATGACCAGTAAGCCCGGTTTTTTTTTTCTCAATACATCTATGCATTTTATGCATTAATGCCAGTATTTTCTATCAGATAGTATTTATCGTAACCTTTCAGCCCTTTCTTTCTACATCATCAACACATTCTGGATTAAACGTCATCGATCGCTTTCGCTGCCTCTACGGAGTCTACGCTATATATAACACGAGTCTACTCTTCGGATTGATTAATTGCTAAACTAAAGTGTGACCTACCCTCTAAAATCATCATAACAATCAACGAAAATGTGATCATATAGCTCTAAAATGAACACTACATCATAGAAAATTTTCACTCTGGTATAAGGGTCGTTTACAGAAGTTTTTTGTGGACTCTTCCACGAAAACTGTCGATGTTTAGTGTGTTGTGATTCCCAGCTGATCATAATTATGTCGGACGATTATAGGCCATAAATTAACAACGATAGTGAGGAATTATTGAGGTAATTTTTGCGAAATTCGGTAATATTTTGAGGACATCTGTCAGAGAACTGTTTTAGTATGTGAATAGTGGTTTAAAGTCTTATCTCAACTTAGAATCGGTCGGTTTTCAGTCTCTACTTGTAGGCGAAGAGTAATAGCCCAAATACAACTGAATCTGGACTTAGCAGACGACGGTGAACTAGGTAGAGTAACCAAGTGTACTGAGCGCGCATGCTCAGTTCAATGCTTCAATTCTGCGCATGCTCATTTTTTTTTTTTGCTCTCTTAGGCATGCTTAAACCGTGGGTTAAACCGTGGGTTAGATTTAGACCATGGGTTATTTAACCCACGCTTTGTGAATACCGAGCGAGGTTTAAACCGTGGGTTAGATTTAGCCTGGGCTAAATAACCCAGGGTTAGATTTAGCCTGGGTTAAATCTAAACCACCTTTGTGAATTCGGGCCTAACTGTTCCCGAAAATTCCCAGTAACCATGGTTAAAACAGTTCAAAATCCCAATAACCATGGTTATTGGGAAAAAAGGTCAGTCTCCATGGTTACCCCATAGGTTTACATGTTAAAAAATGGTCTGAGCGATCGAGGATACCGTACGTGTGCGAAGAATTGGTCGGTAATTTCAATACAATTGAATCTCGATTGATCTTACCGACAATTTTATCTTGCATTGTTGACATTAAGACGAAAATAAACTTCCAAAAACAAAAAAACAACATCTGCCGATAGATCTTGATCTACACTGTCGCTCATAAAGGTGGAATATTTTAGTTTTACCCCAATTTATGGAATTATTAAAAAAATTATTTAAAAATAATAGATCTAGATAATAGTATACATTTTCAGATTTGATTGAATAATAATTTGCTAATGTGTGTTTTGCGGGACTGCTAAAGCATGTGTATGATACTATGCTTATTAACTAGGGGACTTACGCCCTCAAGTCATAAATGACAGTAATGAGGATTAATGCACCACAAAAGGGCACTAATATAGCACATCGACACGGTTTTGATCCTGGGGCCTCACAGTTACGAGGCCATTGCTCTGTCACTGAACCATGACTGTTCGCAGCGGAGGCTAGGGTAGGGGGCAGTTTCCATAAATTTAAAAAAAAACAGAAAATGCAAAAAATTTGCAATAATTTATTGCATTTTACCCCGGTCCCCAACATAAAAAAATCCTCTAGACTGCCATGCATTATGGCTCAAGGCATTGGCACACAGAAGATTTTTTTATGTTGGGAACCGGAACCGGAACAATAAATTATTGAAAATTTATTGCATTTTCTGTTTGTTTTTTTTAATTTATGGAAACTGCCCCCTACCCTAGCCCCCGCTGCGTACAGTCATGGTTCAGTGACAAAGCAATGGCCTCGTGACTGTGAGGCCGCAGGATCAAAACCGTGTCGATGTGCTATATTAGTGCCCTTTTGTGGGGCATTAATCCTCATTACTGTCATTTATGACTTAAGGGCATAGGTCCCCTAGTTGATAGGCATAGTAGCATACATATGCTTTAGCAGTCACGCAAAGCACACATTCGCAAGTTATTGTTCAATAAAATCTGAGAATGTATACTATTATCTAGATCTATTATTTTTAAATCATTTTTAAAATAATTCCATAAATTGGGATAAAAAAAAATATTCCACCTTTATGAGCGACAGTGTAAATTCGTGCCAATATGCATTGCAAAAGTAAAAGAAGGGCCTGTTTAATGGAGCAGCCGCGAAGCTTCCACCACGCGAAGCCGTTTTCAATCCATTTTAATGTATATATAAGAAAAAACTGCTATGTATGGTAACACAGCGCGATAGCCGAGCGGTTTAAGGCGGCGGATTTTGTTACATCACCTTTGGTACGCAAGAGATCGAATCCCATCTTCGACAAAAGTTTTTTTCTTCTTTTTTTTTCTTCTTTTTTTTCGGCATATAAAAGTATTAATGACTGCTTTAATATTCGAGAAATAGTTGTTTTTATACGCTCTCGGGAAGGTTACAATTGGGCTTTTGCCCTCGGCACGCCTCGGGGCAATAGCACAATTCTAACCTTCCCTTGAGCGTATAAAAACAACTATTTCTCTCAAAGCAGTCATTAATACTATACTACAATACAAAATCTTACTTTAGTAATAACATTTGGAATCGAAAAAAGTCAGCATGATTCAAAAAGGGATAGGGGATTTTTTCAATTTCAATTAAGTAAGAAGGGTTTTTTTTCGTAAGAATTGAAGGGTATGATGAGAAAAGTGCATATATAGCAAATGATTAATTCATACGCTTTTCACACTGGTACAATTTTACTTAGCCCCGGACTATAGGATGGGCTTAAGGAGAGGGGGTAGGGTTGGCCTTCGCCTTTAGTACTCAGCCTTCAGTACTTAGCCCACTTTCTGTTCAGACACGAATTTACCAAAGTGGGCTAGCGGCCGCTAGTCCCATCTAAACTACGGGGTTAGTTTGCCCTGAAAAAAGGAGGGCCGACTCCGCAATTGAAGTCTAACTCCGCAATTCCGGTGCCAAGCAAATGAATGAGAATTTGCCACTTATACACATTTCGATCGAGGTCAGAGACTAAATCGAAAACTCTCATTAAACGTAGGTATCAATTCTTATACTCACCGTTGAGGGCTTTTAAAATAAAACACGTTTAAAGGTCCACAACAGCTATTAACATGCATTTTCTGCATAACAATGTCATTAACACCACCCCATATGTATCAATTTTTTACAAACATTGGGATAGTTCAGTTTTAAGAATTAACAAAAGAATCAAACTACCTTTTCCGAAATCACGAGACACAAATAACGAATATGAATTGGCTGAAAAGTATATAAAAACCTATATCAAACGTTTGAAGACAACATTGTCATTAATATGCAAATTATAGGATTTGGAATGTTCCAATTCCAATAGATGATCGAGCTATAGTAATAAACCACGAATCAAAGGTAACAAATCGTCTTTATTTTGTATTGTATTAATTTGATTTTAAGTTGTTGTAGGGGATAACTAATTGCCCCGACCCAACATCTTGAATAGTCTTAGTCATCTCATTCTTTCTCCAAATGTTTGTTTTCGAAAATATAAAAAAAAATCTCCAAAACAGCTGGTTTCTTTTGACGAACTGACATAATCAATCATCATAATTTTTGAAAGTACAAACGACATGACTTCACATAAGTGTTTACATATCTGAATGTAGAACAAGCTGCTGATTAGATAATATGAAAACCTTTAATAAGGAGTGAACTTATTCCCAGTATGATAATAAAAGTGCAGTACGAATTACATTCAATAACGTAATTACCAATGACAATGCATATAGCTGGTTGGCAGGAACCTACATTATCTTAACATGAAGATACAATAATTCAACTTCATTTCTCCTGGAGGTTAACATGTTGACCAATGACAAATCATTTTTTCATAAGTTTAATACTATATACCGCGAAGTATATCAGGTATATCCGGTAGGAGACAAGTCAGCATGTCAACTTGACTGAGTAGTGTGTCGTCATCACTGTAACTCATCTAATGTGTTAACATAATGATGTCTGGTACACGGCCAGGCAATACAATATGTCAGCTGCAGCTACACTATGGCTCAATGCTTGTGGGAAATGTGGTAACTGGTATGCAAAGAGCGAGAGGTACCAACCTGAAAAAGACGAAAATCAGATATTACGATATTACATGATTAATATTTAACGACAAAGAAGTGTATAGCAAATATATTACTCATTGCGTATGTAGTATCTAAAAGATCACGACGTTTCGTGCGCCGCTGCAACGTCAGTGTAGCAGCGGCGCACGAAACGTCGTGATCTTTTAGATCCCATGTTGACCATATATTGCGAGACAAACGAATATCGCTAGCGATATTATTTCGATAGAAGTGTGTTGTTTACATATTCACTGTTTTTAAAATATATTCTCTTTACCTCAGGGTAAAAGGCCAAGAGTTTATAAAGTGTCTTTACACCGATGGTTGTCCCACTTGGACTACGTCTTGGCCCCACTGACCGCCTTGATAACAAAGACAAATTCCCGTTTTATTAAAGAATTCTTGATTATTTTTCCTATTCCTGTCTAGGTAAAGATGTATTTATTATTGTAAAATCTTTCCCAACTGCATCATCGAATGCAATTATCATCCAGGAAATTTTGAATTAAAATGAATCGAAAAATAATGTAATGGGTAAACACCTTTCTGATTTATCATGATTTTTTTTTATTTACTTTACGTGAGTCATAATGAGCCGATATTAGAAGTCATGTTACAGAAAGCAGAAAATGACGAATGATCGATTTGGAACCCTGATTTTGTTATTAACACACAACATAAAACTTAACTCTTAAACCATGGTAACACTATTCTGAAGAGAAAGAAAGCAATGCATAGACATCATTACATCAACAAAATAAGCGCACTATTTACAATTTCAAATCCCTTTCATATTGATAATTGTTAATCAAGACCGATTTATTTACATCATAATTTGAGTAAGGAAATCCTTTGAAATTTGAAACTTTTAGGGTGCTGCACGCCTCCGGCTGAAAAATGCCACGTGTCATTCGTTCTGACTGCAGATTATTCAAAAGGCTGGGATTTTAAAAATAAGTTGTTTGAAATCTCGAAATGTAATGTAAACACTCAAAATAGTTCATGGAAGAGGATGCAACGGATATCGGTACTTGCATCCTCTTCCTTGAACTATTTTGAGTGTTTACATTACATTTCGAGATTATTAACTTATTAATTTAACTTATTTTAAAAATCCCAGCCTTTTGAACAATCTGCAGTCAGAACGAATGTCACTAATTGTATTATTCAATTTGAAGAGTGTACGTACACTCTTCAAATTGAATAATAAAATTAGCGATATATTCAGCATGTATAAAAGAATGGTTCTGCAGGAGAAAATTTCTGTACTGGTCAATGGGACTCGTCTCTACAACGCTTTCATCGATGTTAAACTAAAATAAGCATCAATTTCATAGTACCGTTGCGTTTGCTGGTGCCTTCATCTACGTGGAAAGCGAACACGAAAGGTGTGATTGCTTGCGCTGTACGTATCTTGTATTTGGTCAATCTACTTTTTCGTTCTCGTTGATCTGATCATGTGAAAATTACAGTTGTGAAAAGTCCCAGTTGTGGAAATAAATGAAATTACAAAGATATTTTGATTATCTGGGACAGGATAAGATTTTGTTTTATATCTGTAGTGACCAAACGTCACGATTTTTAACTTTTGCATGAATAACATTTTATGCATTGATTTGTACGTATTTATATACTACGTATTGCTTTCATATTTTCAAGATGGTGGTTAAGCCCCAGTCCCATATAAAGCCGGACCAGCACGGACGAGCACGGACCACTCCGGACCATCCCGGACCATGGTCTGGGGTGATCCGGGATGGTCCGGGATGTTTTGTTCAAAAAAAGTGTGATGCTTTTAAGCTACAGTCCCATATATGTCCCGGACCGTCCCGGACCATCCCGGACCCCATCCGGGGTGATCCGGGATTCGGTCCGTGTTGACACCGTGTTGGCACCGGGGTGGTCCTGGATGGTCCTGGATGGTCCTGGATGGTCCTTGGCGGTCAATAACTCACTCCCGGACTGCCACGGATCAACACGGACCGCCCCGGCGCCACTACGGATGACCCCGGACCCAGCACGGTGGCTACACGGATCACCCCGGATCAAACTATTGTCCCGGACCGTCCCGGACCACCCCGGCAGTTTTTGACCGTCAAAAACATCCGGGGTCGACTCCCGGACCGCCCAGGACCATCCCGGACCATCCAGGACCATCCAGGACCATCCAGGACCACCCCGGTGCCAACACGGTGTCAACACGGACCGAATCCCGGATCACCCGGATGGGGTCCGGGATGGTCCGGGACGGTCCGGGACGTATATGGGACTGTAGCTTTAGGCAGAGTTAATTTCCCTTGCGTGGTCCGCGATCCGCTGTCTTATCTCTATACTTCTCGCTTTATTTTCTCACCCCCTTGCTTTCTTCTTGATCTCGATTTATTCCTGTGCTAGCTTCCCTCATTCCGCTTTTATCATTCCTTATCTTCCTTCCCCAAAATACCTCACTTGTTATACATGTATATATATTCCTTGTAAGTAAAGACAGATATGGGATTTATAAGAGCTATGGCCCATGTACAAACCTATGATGTACCTCCCCTCTTCTATCCACACTGTTTTACCTCTCTGTCTCCCCACCTTTGTTCACTCCTCCTCTTCTACTCTATTCTCTCCTCTGCCTTTCGCTTCCCCTCCTTCTCATTACCTATGAATAATGTGTCATAATCGAATTCTTATTTTTTAACATGGTCTATACGATCCTTTTTACAATTTGCATATATTTGTTTTTAAACACATGCATGATTGTCATTGTTATCAATGTCAATTCAGTTGTATGACTGCGTTTATTTGATTTTCTCGATGAAACTTTCAGTCAACCATTAATGACATTTATTATTCATCAAATGAAATACAATTATTCGCTGATGAAACCAATGTATTTTGTTCCAAATTAGATCTTCAAACATTTTAAAGAATTGTCAATACCGAGCTGCCAAAATTAACACGTTGGTTTAAAGCCAACAAACTTTCCCTCAATCTCATATACTTCCAAAACATGAACAACAATACGCAATGGAAAGAAAGGAGTGTACGAAATTCCTTTGGTATTTTAATAAATGAAAATCTAAAGTGGAATCACCATGTTAAGTATATATCCAATATAATCTCACGCAAAATTGATATACTATGCAAATTCAGATATTATGTCCCACCAAACATTTTATTTCTGATCCATAATTCTCTAATTTTGCCATTTATCACGTATTGTAATATGCTCCGGGCAAGTTCAAAGAGTATTGTCGATACTATCTTATTATTGCAAAAGAAGGCAGTACGTCTTGCACTAATTCTTCATATCATGAACATTCAAAACCACTATTTTTTAAACTGAAAATTCTAAAATTAGATGATATTTAGCAAACCGCACTTTTTATGGTATGCTTACGAAACGGGCATTTTCCCCCTTAATTTCCCCCAATTATTTGATATTTGATATTCTGGTATCCCACAACAAAAGCTGACAAATTCCATCTGAGAAATCCAAAACCGTATTAGCCTTCAAATCCATTCGACATGCTGGTCCACATACTTGTAATTCACTCCTTACTGTATTTTGAAATCTGAAGTCTATAAAGGCTGTTTAATTAATAATAGTTCAGTTTAATCAGGAAGATATAATGAATGGAGATACCGTCTCGAAAGAATTTCCCGAGGGAAAAATATTCAAGATTAACCTGGCTTAACAAAAAGAAAAGTAACCCTCTCCAGCCATTATTTCCATCAACAGCTGACATATCAATGCACAGTCCCTCTCTGGCATTCCAAATAGTACGAAATGTTACGCAACGCCATCTGCTTCCCTAAGTTCTCTATTTACTCTTTTGCAAAAATATGCAAGCATCGAGCTTTGAAGCCATACGTGGTACCGAAAAATTAAGTCATGTTCAGTGAAGACGTATTTAGCTATAAAATATAAAATACAGAATTCACAACATATGACCAATGCAACTTTATATTAGTCATCAAATGCTTTTTCCGTTCTCGGATAGCTCTACTGAAGACATGACCATTTCAACCAGCGAAATCGACCAAGGAAATCATGAGTTAGAGCGAATGAAAGGTTTTCATCATCATGATTTTCTCATGTAATTATTTACATTTTCCGAAAATTTCCGAAATTTTTATATAGCTAGCAAGGTAGTCCAAAGGTTTATCTTCCTAAAGAACTAAATGAAATTGTGTTATATGTTTGCGCATTTATTGATTTAGGGCTAGAAGTTGTCAAGTTATCACCACTATTCACCCCAAGTACGGGCCGGCAAAGCAAAAGCCGCCATGCTCGCTGGGCTCGGCTGTGTGTGGAAAGGGAGGACTTAGTGCTAGTAGGGAGCTATACGGTTTCGGAGGGGGATTAAGGGGATTACGGTAGGGGAACAAAAGACGCGCGGTGCCACGGATGACTTCAAAGGGGCCTCTTGGACGGGATTTCCATTAATTACAGCTTCCTGGTTTAATCGAGGGCTGCAAGGAATTCAAGCTTCATGCTTAATACGACGTTTTCCTCCTTTATCATGTTAAGCGTAAAGTGAGTAATGTTTTCCTCTACTGTGCGTCCTATTTGTTATGTGATTTAATGCCTAAAACCCCTGATTTTGGACCCCACGCCAAAATAGTGTCCCGCCAGTGTCACAAAATAATAAGGTATAACAAAAAAAAAACGCCTAAAACCCCTGAGCTTCCGGGGTCGGACAAGGTATCAAAATGTGTTTATCTGACCGCAGGCGCGTAGCCAGGGGGGGGGGGGGCGGTGGGGGCGGTCCCCCAAAATTCACCGCCCCCCAAACAAAAAAAGAGAGAGGAGAGCATAACAAGAGGACGTAGGGTGAAAAGGGAGCAAGTACATTTCAAAGAACATCTTTGAAATTCAGACAACGATTGAGAGTAGGGAACGGAACAACGCATCGTCTTCTGTCTCTAATAATTTCATGAAACGTCAAAGCTTAATTCCGCGCTTTGCGCAAGAGGGGGCGGGGAAAATGAATTCAGACGAGGATTATTTTCGAGAACGGTACAACGAATCGTCTTCTTTCTCTAATGATTTAAAGAAACTTGAAAGCTTCAGCGCTTCGCGCGGGAGGGTAAAAACTGAATTCAGACTGGGATTTATTTCGAAAACGGTACAACGAATCGTCTTCTTTCTCTAATGATTTAATGAAACACAAAAAGCTTCCGCGCTTCGAGCGGGAGGGGGGGGGGGAGAGGGGAGACTGAATTAGGACAAGGATTAAGAGTCAAGAACGGTACAGCGAATCGTCTTGTTTCTCTAATGATTTAATGAAACGTAAAAAGCTTCCGCGCTTCGAGCGGGAGGGGGGGGGGGGGGGGGGGGGGGGACTGAATTAGGACAAGGATTAAGAGTCGAGAACGGTACAGCGAATCGTCTTCTTTCCCTAATAATTTCATGAAACGTCAAAGTTTAATTCCGCGCTTCGCGCAGGAGGGGGCGGGGAAAATGAATTCAGACGAGGATTATTTTCGAGAACGGTACAACGAATCGTCTTCTTTCTCTAATGATTTAATGAAACTTAAAAGCGACCGCGCTTTGCGCGGGAGGGAGAACCTGAATCCAGACGAGGATTAAGAGTCGAGAACTGTACAACGAATCGTCTTGTTTCTCTAATGATTTAATGAATCGTAAAAGCTTCAGCGCTTCGCACGGGAGGGGAAAAACCGAATTCAGACTGGGATTTATTTCAAGGACGGTACAACGAATCGTCTTCTTTCTCTAAAGATTTAATGAATCGTAAAGCCGAATTCCGCGCTTCGCGCAGGAGGGGGCGAGGAAAAATGAATTCAGACGAGGATTATTTTTGAGAACGGTACAACGAATCGACTTCTTTCTCTAATAATTTAACGAATAGGCAAAGCTTCCGCGCTTCGCCCAAGAGGAAGGGGGGGGGGGGGGGACTGAATTCAGACAAGGATTTAGAGTCGAGAACTACAATGAATCGTCTTCTTTCTCTAATGATTTAATGAATCGTAAAAGCTTCCGCGCTTCGCGCGGGAGGGGAAAAACTGAATTCAGACGAGGATTATTTTCGAGAACGGTACAACAAATCGTCTTTTTTCTCTAATAATTTAATGAAACGACAAAGCTTCCGCGTTTCGAGCGGGAGGGGGGGGGGGGGGGAGAGGGGAGACTGAATTAGGACAAGGATTAAGAGTCAAGAACGGTACAGCGAATCGTCTTGTGCGTCCTATTTGTTATGTGATTTAATGCCTAAAACCCCTGATTTTGGACCCCACGCCAAAATAGTGTCCCGCCAGTGTCACAAAATAATAAGGTATAACAACAAAAAAAACGCCTAAAACCCCTGAGCTTCCGGGGTCGGACAAGGTATCAAAATGTGTTTATCTGACCGCAGGCGCGTAGCCAGGGGGGGGGGGGGGGGGGGCGGTGGGGGCGGTCCCCCAAAATTCACCGCCCCCCAAACAAAAAAAGAGAGAGGAGAGCATAACAAGAGGACGTAGGGTGAAAAGGGAGCAAGTACATTTCAAAGAACATCTTTGAAATTCAGACAACGATTGAGAGTAGGGAACGGAACAACGCATCGTCTTCTGTCTCTAATAATTTCATGAAACGTCAAAGCTTAATTCCGCGCTTTGCGCAAGAGGGGGCGGGGAAAATGAATTCAGACGAGGATTATTTTCGAGAACGGTACAACGAATCGTCTTCTTTCTCTAATGATTTAATGAAACTTGAAAGCTTCAGCGCTTCGCGCGGGAGGGTAAAAACTGAATTCAGACTGGGATTTATTTCGAAAACGGTACAACGAATCGTCTTCTTTCTCTAATGATTTAATGAAACACAAAAAGCTTCCGCGCTTCGAGCGGGAGGGGGGGGGGGAGAGGGGAGACTGAATTAGGACAAGGATTAAGAGTCAAGAACGGTACAGCGAATCGTCTTGTTTCTCTAATGATTTAATGAAACGTAAAAAGCTTCCGCGCTTCGAGCGGGAGGGGGGGGGGGGGGGGGGACTGAATTAGGACAAGGATTAAGAGTCGAGAACTGTACAGCGAATCGTCTTCTTTCCCTAATAATTTCATGAAACGTCAAAGTTTAATTCCGCGCTTCGCGCAGGAGGGGGCGGGGAAAATGAATTCAGACGAGGATTATTTTCGAGAACGGTACAACGAATCGTCTTCTTTCTCTAATGATTTAATGAAACTTAAAAGCGACCGCGCTTTGCGCGGGAGGGAGAACCTGAATCCAGACGAGGATTAAGAGTCGAGAACTGTACAACGAATCGTCTTGTTTCTCTAATGATTTAATGAATCGTAAAAGCTTCAGCGCTTCGCACGGGAGGGGAAAAACCGAATTCAGACTGGGATTTATTTCAAGGACGGTACAACGAATCGTCTTCTTTCTCTAAAGATTTAATGAATCGTAAAGCCGAATTCCGCGCTTCGCGCAGGAGGGGGCGAGGAAAAATGAATTCAGACGAGGATTATTTTTGAGAACGGTACAACGAATCGACTTCTTTCTCTAATAATTTAACGAATAGGCAAAGCTTCCGCGCTTCGCCCAAGAGGAAGGGGGGGGGGGGGGGGGACTGAATTCAGACAAGGATTTAGAGTCGAGAACTACAATGAATCGTCTTCTTTCTCTAATGATTTAATGAATCGTAAAAGCTTCCGCGCTTCGCGCGGGAGGGGAAAAACTGAATTCAGACGAGGATTATTTTCGAGAACGGTACAACAAATCGTCTTTTTTCTCTAATAATTTAATGAAACGACAAAGCTTCCGCGTTTCGCGGAGGAGGGAGGGGGAAACTCGCCCTTCCCTGCACCCATCCCCCCGCATTACATCACTGCTGGTCACCATTAAGTACCAATATTTGGCTCGCATAATTTCAAACTTGCCCCCCTAAGAAATCCTGGATCCGCGCCTGTCTAGTGGCGTTTCGATATTCTGTGGAGAATTAGGTGTATAGGAACATCAACAATTGAGATAGAGACAAATGAGTCTGAAACGAGAACTCGAAATAGGTGATGATTTTGCAGGAAAAAAAAAGATAAAATGTTAAGAAATAAAATGGGCCTAAAAATGGAAATAAATTAAAAAATTCAATATTGAAAACGATATTACAAAACAATATTAGCGTCATGTTGATTGCTATACGAACGAAATAAGATATAGTGAAAGATAAAGTGTACAGAGCACGCAACGTGGAGAAATACTTACATGGCGAAGCCTCACACAGAGGTCGCCGCGTGATGATGTGTGAATATCACGGAGATAAGATTCTAGTCGGCCGCCCTCCATAGTACCACACCACCAGAACCTTTGTCCAGAAAACAGAGTGATGGAGGAAGGATGCGTAGGGTGTTAGAGTAAAAGGAAAGAAGCAGAGAGATAGAGAGAAAGAGAGAGATAAGAAGGGGGAGGGTATCGATAGAAAGAGAAAGAGGAAGGAGAGAGAGAGAGAGAGAGAGAAAAGAGAGAGAGGAATATATATATATATATATATATATATATGTATATATAAAGTAGAGAGAGACAGACGAAGGACAGCGAAAGTGAGAAAGATCAACAGACAGAGATTATGTAAAATTATAAAATCTTACTATTTTCTTTTTGGGATTTATATAACATTATTTGTTATTCCCATGAAAGATTTTATTTCGTAGGCCTCATTTAATTTGTTTAGCGACACAAGTTACAAACTCCGGGAGGGGGGGGGGGGGGGTGATTAGGAGGTGTTTTTTACCAAGCCTTAAAATTGATATTAAAATTGATCAGATTAATGTTAAGGGCCGAAAATCGAGATCGATTAACAGAAAATCTAAATTGGGAAAGGTAAAATACTTGTGTTTTTTTTTATTATTGAAAAGAACAGTCTCTGGGACCCCCCCCCCCAAAAAAAAGATGATAATATTGAATTTAAAATTGATAGGGTTCACATCCTAACTTAACAAACAAAGCTTTAAAATCAATTGTATGTTGGGATGTGATCCATATCAATTTAAAGATCTATGCTATCATTTTCTTTTTAATCCCAGAGACGCTTCTTTTCAGTAATACAAGACCAAACAAGTATTTCAGCTTTACTGCTTTAGTTTTCAGCTAATAGATCTGAAAGGAAGTATATTAGGTATAAACTGGCCAAATATCTATTTTTCTTTGTGTTTATATCAGGCTGTATAAACCCCAAAACATAAACAAATAATCCATTACATGATTTGAAATATGTATTCGAACTTTGTTAAATTTCCGCTGTGTTTGTAGTTTATAATTTGTTCAGGGTTTCTCAGGAAAAAAGATATGATACTGAGAAAGTAAGCCTGTTTAAATAAAAAAATAAAAATAAAGAAACATCCTTTTATTGAATCGATATGTGCAGCATTGGTTTGCTTGATAGGCGTAAATGACGGCCAACTTCAATTAACTAACTGTATACATCATTCGTACCTAACCAAACCAATGTCATTGGTACCATTAAAAAACTAGAGGCTTGTGTTCATGATATCGAGAAATGGATGAGCTCCTTGTAATTAAATCAAGAAATCGGAGCTGCTGTTTATCGGTTCTAAAACTCTACTAGACAGGGTCAGCCTTCCCTCTATTAAGGTTGATATTACTCCGTCTTAAGTACGTTAATGGTCTAAATCATGTAGAAATCCTGGAGTTTTATTTGATTCTACAATGTCCATGTCTGTTCAAATCCTGGCTGTTTGTAAATATGTCAGGTATTAACTACGTAATTTAGGCATTATCCGCAAGTATTTAACCCGCTCGGCCAGAGAAAAAAATAGTTCATGCCCTCATATCGTCTCGACTTGATTTTGGTAATGCACTTTTGTTTCAGCTGCCACAATCTCAACTTTCACGGTTACAACAATTACAAAATTCAGCAGCCCGTATTGTTACCCTTACCAAACGTTGTTCATTACATTGGTTACCTGTTGAATCCCGCATTGTATTTAAATTATTATTGCTTGTTTTTCACTGTATACATGGATTTGCCCCAGAGTACAATATTAATTTGCTGATGCCTTATAATCCTCCCAGACGCTTAAGATCCTCCGATTCTCAATTGCTTGTTGTTACGAAAACTAAGAAATCACGGGGGGGGGGGGGGTCATTTGCACGCGCTGAACCTCACCTATGGAGTCAATTGCCACAACATATTTGTTATATTTCAAGTGTAGATTGCTTTAAACATGCTCTCAAAACTCATTTGTTCAAAGCGGCTTTCCAGTAGATTTAGATTTACTTTCATATTGCTGTTGTTCATTTTTTTGGTGTATTTTTAGTTTTTCTTCTCCATGCGCCTCGAACACATTAGTCATGTAGAGTTGGCGCATTATAAATACTCTATATTATTATTATTATTATTAGATTATATATCGGAAAATGGAGAATTCTGTACAATGTACAAATAATAATACTAATAATAACAACGGTGCTTATAAAGTGCTTTCCACCGAAATCTCTAAGCGCTATAACAAACAAAATACAGTGATAAACATTTACATATTACAGGTACTATGTCCCTTTTGTAGTCCAAAAAATGAAAGGGTTAGCTTCCAACGGCATTTGAAAGACAATAATATTTAACACTTCCCTCAAAACGAAAGGGCTCGAAAATGCATTTTAGTGGAAAAATAACGACCATTATTTGGCGAATCGACTTAAGTGATTGCAATCATCTAAGTAATAGTCTGATTGTCAGACCCTTTAACCGAATGGTCGAACGTTTTGTGCTGCACAAAGATTCAATCAGATTAATCTTAGCCATTACAAGTAGTGGGTTATTGTATGTTATTACCCAAAAAAAAATAAAACAGTCAGTCAGTCACTCAATAGTTTCTGACAGTGAAGCCTAGAAGGTAAACGGGTTTCCTTGCATAATTTGAATACTAGGACACTGCTAATGTTTACATTTTACAGATAGAACATACATGACATATTCCTAACTCCTGTAAATTTCTACAGAATTCCGATGTTGGCTTTAAAAGGGACATAAACAAAAACCGTTTCATTGACGATCAGCCATGCACAAAGAACACGAAAGACTTGATGCATGGCTGATCGTCAACGAAACGGAGTGACGTCTTTTGTCAACTCTGTTTGTTGCTAGGGCAGGCAGCCAGTGAAAACGAACTTGTATAATCATATTATGGAAATGCAAGCATTACTTTAAACAAACGGATCTTTGTTATTCCTGGCTCATTTTACCTGATTGAGGTATCATATGAAAGGGCAGAAATTGTTAATTGTTAATGGGCCGTATGCATAAAAAGTAGCAATTGCTTGTGCTAGCCTTTTACTTGAATCCGTATGCATAAACATAAGCAATTGCTTGCAAGCAAATGCTTTTGCTAGCAAGCACAAGCAATTGCTTGATGTCCGCAAGCAAGTGCTTAAAGATCAAGCAATTGCTTAAAAACGTATGCATAAAACGAACCTTTTGCTTATTCTTATAAGCAATTGCTTACGTTTTTTCAAGCTCCGTCATAGCAGCTTGAGCTCTTGCTTAATCGGGACGTTCGCGGTTAAGCATCATGTTTATGCCAAAGTTGTACAGGAGTAGAATAAATATGTGTATTTGGGTGTGCGCTTGTGTGTGCATGTATCGGTGTTTTTTTCTTCATTTTGTTCTGAAATATGTCATCCTGGAATGTTATACTGCCATGTCAGGAAAGGCTACCCCACACACATGACATTTGAATACACTACTAGTATGCGAAACCCGCCTTTGTTCTCCCATGAATGATGTTCGCACCGGCGTGACGTCGCTATTGTTGAGATCGTAAGCAATTGTTTGCTGGAGGCAAGCAAAAGGTTTGAGCACAAGCAAAATGTTATGCATACGGATTTAAGCAATTGCTTGAGCTTGATCTTTTGCTTGACAAGTAATTGCTTGTGCTTGAAGTACTTTTTTTTCCATACGGCCCATTATAAGGGTAATACACATTGTCATGTACAGTGCGTCCCAGAAAAATATGCATCATATGAGTTGCATCAAATGAAAGAGAAGGATCTAAGTTTTACAGATATGTGTGATTTATGTGGCATGTGGCATACCCGCCACATCATGGCAAATGACTTTGATTAGACGATGCACGCGTAAAATGCTGAAGTAAAAAAGGGCAGTTTGTCTTTAACGATTCACTGCAGAGCATGAAACCTTGAAATACGCTGTATTCGATGAAAAATAACGTGCAAATACCTCACCAGTTACAAGTTTCAAAACTAAACTAACATATACAACATTGAGCTTCAACAAGAAATCATGACACCCGAAATAATGATACTGATGATAAGTATTATGATACTAACAATAATAAAAACGTTAATATTGGTTATAATAGTAAAAGCAGTAATAAGCAATGTCAATGATAATAACAATGATGATGATGATAGTGATAACATAGTAGTGATGATAAAGTAGTTTTAGTTATAATAGTAACAGTAGTGGTAATGATAATGTTGACATTAATAATAACGGTAATGATGATGAAAATAATAATAACAATAATAATAATCACAATAAAGTGATAATGCGGAATGCATTACTGAATTTAATAAGGATATGATATCTTTTTTTCATTCAACTGGAAATTCGTTATTTCATCTTTAATAGAGATGTTTATAATAATGACACATTTGATTTTAGACTAAAATCCTATTATTTCAAGACAGGTACATTCCAATTCTATTCATCGCCACTGTCCATTGAAATTTCTAAAATAAAAATTAGGAGCGATAATCAAACAAAATCCACCCTACATTTCAGTCAAAAACTTGGAGGCAACACCAACGCCTACACCTTTTCATCCCTTCATGTATTCGTATCATTATACTTCAACCAAGGGAGACTAACTGAATAGAATCATACAATAGGATTTTAATCTATTTTAATATATTTTATACAAGACCTACCACACAGCTGACATCGTCTTCACCCCTCTGCAACACTCGACAAGGTGAACCAAGTCTCCCTCGTTTGTGCCATTTACTCTGCACAGACCCAGCTCCTTTAGGTTCTTGGTTTGTTCTCTGATCAGAAGACCCATTTCACTCATCGTCTCTCTTGACACACTATTCTTCTCTGATGGGAGTGATGACGCTGCTGCAAGGTAGATGTTCGTAAGTTGCTGCCCTCCGCTCCGACGAAGACCAGCCGTGAACTGAGATATGTCTCTCTCTGCATCATCGATAGTGATATCGATTTTTCTCAAACCAGGAAGCAATGCGAGCAGACCTGCATAGCTTTGTGACGTTACTCTCTTGGTTGAAAGTTTTGTGACGTAGGGAGGCTTAGAAGGAGATGGAGGGAAACTGAGAGAGGAGTCTGAGATGGTGAGATGGTTCAGTGGGGTGAAGGATCTAAGGCTGAACCACAACTTTTCGGTCATCTCAGTAGATAGATGGCAGTGCTCTAGCTCAAGCTTAGTATTCTGCAATTAAACGCAAACAAACGGACTCGTCACTTTTGTATACATCGATTTAAATATTGATATTAAACGTGTTGAATTATATCAATTTCCACGTCACTGAAGCTGGAAATACGAAGCTTAAATGCACCACTTAAATTCATATTCAGAGAATTTCTTGAATTCTTTCATAAACAAAACGATGCAACTTTGTTGCAATTTCCTTTAATACCTCAATTCAGAGGATATCTCTTCGTTGAATATTTCAAAGCGAAATGCATGCACCTGTATAATAAAAAAAAACTACTCACCTGGACGGCATTTAGAGAACCACTTCTACTCCTACATAGACTATTTGAAAAGGAATGAGGAAAAGAGTGTGATTTAATCAAATCTTGGGTCACGATATAACATTAATAAAGAGAGCAGGTGAAATGCACATCCCCTCTTTAGAGAGGTAAAAACAACAATACTAACAATAACAATAATGGTAATAATCATCATAATACTTCATGGTAATGGTAATAACCCACAAGTATAACAGAAACTAGCGCTACTCTTATAGATAATATTTTTACAAATAATTTATCTTCTGATATTTCATCGGGTATATTTTTACATAGATGTGACCGACCATTTACCAGTATTTCAGATAACTGCTAACCAAAACCTTCATCATAATACAAATAATAATAATATTCATAGATATTCATAGATATGTTATTAATAAAAAAACACATAAATTGTTTCATGCATTGTTTCTTCTATTCGTATCTGTTTCCTCTCTATTGTTTATAAGATGCATGATTTTTCTTTTCCTTGAATGCCATTAGTTTTGAATTCGTCATTGTAATGCAGCTATATCAACTATTTATTTACCTATTTATCTCTCTCACTGTTTATAGCTGTGGTACTTTGTTGAGATTACACGTAAAAATGCAATGATCTTCAATGATTATCTATAATGCAGTTCACTTTAATTTGCAAATTTATTTATCATGGATATTCCTTGTTCTTTGATCTTATTTTTCACTTTTCTATACTCCCTTTTTTCTTGTCTTCCCTTTTCCCCTCTCTTCTTCTATTCGTATCTGTTTCCTCTCTATCGTTTATAAGATGCATGATTTCTCTATTCCTTGAAATGTCATTAGGGTCATCACAATTTTCTTTTTTCCTTTTTTTTGTGTGTCTTTCTTTCTTTCTTCTTTCTTCCCCCTTATAAGCAAATAGTTTTACTGTGTATCACTATACGTTTACATGCAAGTGTATTGCCTTATTGTGTATTCTCAATTCTTTACTTGTATAATTATTCTCTTTAACACGTTGTTGACATATTGCACCTTTCCTCTAATAACTTTGATTTTATTGTTCTTCAATGTAATATACCCATATTACTTTACCTCGTGCAATATCTTTTTGATAATATTATCCTTGTACTTTTAGGTTGTTACATTTCGTGTTTTATCATGTTACTCATGCTTTGTGTGAAACCCCTTCTCCTTCCTCTTCTCTTAGGTCCTCATCTTTTTCTTTTTTTTCTCTCTTTTCTTAACCCCTTTCCTCAGCTATTATCACCTTCTCCCTCTTTCTTCTTTCTTCACACAATACATTTCTAGTTCCGTTTTTCTCTTTCTCTTTCTCTCTCTATCTCTCCCTTTTTTTTGATGACACAGAAGGTTTTTAAGGTTTTTAATGTTTTTTAATATATGTATTATATTTGAATTTTAACGTAATATTTGTAATATATCTCGAGTTTGATGTAATATTCGTAATATATTTAGATTTTGATTTAATGTTTGTAATATATTTAGATTTTGATGTAATATTTGATTCTCATTTTGCATAATTTATAGTCGTACGTTCTAGTCATTCGTATTTTGTTCGTTTATTGTGTTGTATATTGACTTTGTAAATTGAATTATTTCAGCTTCCCAGCTGCATATTCTTTTATTTCAATAAACCGAATCAAATCAAATAAAATCAAATGCAAGATCTAGATAACACAGTCTTGGAAGATGTGTATAATTGTTCAAATGCCGATATAGCTTATCAACACTTTTTGAAACAATTTCTGTCCAAGTATAAGAAAAGCTTCTTAGTAAAAAATATTTCTCTAAAAAAACATGCAATTTGTAAAAAACCTTGGATGACAAAAAAAGTGTTAAAGATGGTAAATAAAAAGAGCATAATGTATAAATTATATTGTAAACATCCATCAAACAATAACAAGATGAGATATAAAAAAAATGTCGAAATAGTGTAAATAAATGTCTAAAAGAAGTTAAAAGATTACATTATTTCAATGAATTTAAAAAACATAAAGGTAATATGAAAAAAACTTGAGATATTCTATAAGTAAATCTTTAAATAAAACACCTGCTAGCTTCAATGTAGATGGTTGTGACATATATGATAGTAAAGATATTTCTGATATATTTAATAACTTTTTTATCAACATTGGTCCATCTATGTCAAGTACTATTCCAGTTGATAGTGACATATCTTATCAATCTTTTTTACCACCTCCCTGCGAAAAGTCATTATATTTTAAACCTGTTACTGAAAACGAATTAATCAATATTGTCAGCGGACTAAAGAAGAGTAAAAGCACAAGTATTGATAACATAAGTTCCATTGTTGTAAAGAAAGTTATATTTTACATAACCAAACCGTTACTTTATATCTTCAATCTTTCACTATCAACTGGAATAGTTCCGACAAATCTAAAAATTGCAAAGGTAATTCCAGTGTACAAAAAGGGGGATTACCGCAATATATTGAATTACAGACCAATTTCTATATTACCTTTTTTCTCAAAGGTATTAGAAAAAATTGTATTTACACGTGTTCATAGTTTCCTTAGTGATAATGTAATATTGAATTCATGCCAATATGGTTTTAGGAAAAATAGATCGACTGAAATGGCATTGATTGATTTGCATAATTATTTGATTTCATGTATTGCAAAAAACTGTCACACTATCGGAATATTTTTAGATTTAAGCAAAGCTTTCGACACAATTGATCATAATATAATGCTTTATAAGTTAAGAAATTATGGATTTCGCGGGCTTGTTTTAACTTGGTTTGAGAATTATTTAACAAACAGAAGTCAAGTGGTATGTTTCAACGATGTTACTTCAAATAATTTACAAATTGTGTGTGGTGTACCATAGGGTTCAATCCTGGGTCCGTTGCTTTTTTTGCTCTATATTAATGATCTTTCCAATTGCTCATCTGTTCTTAAACTTGTACTTTTTGCTGATGATACCAACATTTCGATTTGTCATAATGATATTACACAGTTACAAATTATGCTTAATACTGAACTAAAAAATGTATCTACATGGTTAAATTTAAATAAGCTATCTATTAATGTAGAAAAAACTGTATATATGTACTTCTATAATTTAAAAAGTAACAGAAACAATGCACATGATCTGGTAGTTAAAATCAACAAACTCAATATAAAACGAGACATTTCTACCAAATTTTTAGGTATTGTAATTGATGAAGACTTATCTTGGAATAGCCAAATTCTTGCGGTAACTAATAAGACTTCAAAAGGTGTTGGTATCATTAGCAAACTACGTTATCTCTTACCTAAAGAAATTCTTATTCTACTATATAATACATTAGTTTTGCCTCATCTTAGTTATGGAAATATTGTTTGGGGAATTACATATCCATCAAATGTTTAAAATTACAAAAGAGAGTAGTTAGATGCTGTACTTTATCTGATTTCCATGCACATTCTAAACCTTTATTTCTCAAACTGAAAGTACTTGATATATCAGCTTAATAAGTATTTATTAGGATTAATGCTCTTTAGATATGTTTACACATCACTGCCTGAAAATCTGCAAGTGCTATTAACTTTTAACAATGAAATACATAGCTATAACACTCGTCATAGAGAGAAATTTCATATATTCAAATGTACAACAAACTTTGTGTCATTTTCTTTTAAACATACTGCACCTCTTGTTTGGAATGCACTCCCTCAGGAAATATGTCAAACTAGAAATTTTAATGGATTTAAAAGGAAACTCAAATCTTATTTATTAACGAGTACATAACCCCTGTATACTATTTTATATGATAAAAAGAATTTCATTTTTTTTTGTTCCTTCTCCACTTATATATATATATATATATATATATTTGTTTCGTTTTGTATTGTTTTGTTATTGTCCAGTAAATTATTTATGTACATAGTTATCTATTGCAAAAATATTTTAATTCAAACCTTTGGCACAGCCTCGACAAGTTCAAATTTATTTGAACTTTTGCAGTGACCCAAATTCCATTTGATTTCTTTACCTTTAAATGTACTGATCAGTGATGTTTGTATAGCTTGTATTTTTTTCTTTTTTTTACACTTGTGTTATCTTTTGTATACATATATGTTTTTTATTAAATGGAATGAATAAGTCTTGAAATCTTGAATGAAATCTTGAAATCTTGAATAACAAATGTGATTATGATAATGATATCATTAATTATAAGAACATTTAATACGTTATTTTGTTTTCATGTCATCTTTAAAGCAACATGAATACACTTATTTTTACATGGACTATTCAATTAAGATCATGATCTAGATCTACTTACCCCGAATTCAGTTGTTTAATCTTGACAAACAGGTCAACCAAGGCTTCTTCGTCTCTGTCCTTCACTCCGGACACATGCAGTCGCTGCTGATTTTTAGTTTGGTCTTGAAATAGAAGACTTAGCCCTCCCATTGTCCGTCCTGATTCAATCTTCCTGTCTGTGGTGAGTGCTGGCCAAACGTGCAGTGCGATATGAACAAAGAACCGTTCATCCCTATCCCTAGTCGGACTCTTAGGTCTGGAGGTGGCGGTGTTCTGGAAAGTGTTGCTCGTCTCTGCAACATCGATAGAGACATCGATATCTCTCACTCCACGTATTGATGAGAGCACACCTTTATAGCTTTGTATCGTCACATTCTCAGCCGATAGCTTTGTGACGAATGGAAGCTCAGGAGGAGATGGAGGGAAACTGAGAGAGGAGTCTGAGATGGTAAGCTGGTTCAGTCGGTAGAATGATCTGAGGCTAGACCACAACTTTTCGGTCATCTTAGTAGATATATGGCAGTGCTCTATCTCAAGCCTTGTATTCTGAAATGAAACGCACACCGACGAACCTGTCATTTTTATATACATTGAATTAATTATTGGAATTATACGTGTAAAGATATATAAAATTCCAAATCGGTGAAGCTGAAAAACAAGGCTTAAATGCATTACTTAAAATCATATTGATTGAGTTATTTTATAAAAATCGATGCAATTTTGTTGCAATTTTCCTTAATATATCAATTCAGAGGATATTCCTTTATTGAAAATTTCAAAAAGAATGCAAGCACAACAATGTGCATGCACCCGTATAACGAAAGTCTACTCACCTGAACGGCGTTTTCTTTGTTTAAAGAACCACCTCCACTCCTACATAGAATAATTGAAAAGGAATACGGGAAAGAATGTGATTCAAGCAAATCTTGGGAAATGATATTACATTAATAAAGATAGCAAGTGAAATGTACATCCCCTCTTCACAGAGGTAAACGAAAACAACAATACCCACAATGAACAATAATGGTAATAGTCATCAATATTATAGTACTGGTAATAACATAACATTATAATCGGGATAATGATATCGGTGGTATAAAAGGAACATCCATATAATAACATTTTAATACATTATTTTGTGTTCATGTCGTCTTGAATAGCGAACTAAACACAAAGATCTGTACACGAATTAAGATCAAATCTATCATCTAGATCTACTTACCCCGAATTCAAGTACGTTAGTTGCTTAGTGTTGACAAACAGGTCAACCAAGGCTTCTTCGTCTCTACCCTTCACTCCGGACACATTCAGCCGCTGTTGGCTTTTGGTTTGGTCTTCAAATAGAAGACTAATCCCTCCAAATATCTCTCCTAATTCAATATTCCTGTCTGTGGTGTCTGCTGACATAGCGTGTAGTCTGATATGAACAAAGAAATGTTCATCCCTAGCCCTATTCTGACTCATAGGTCTGGATGCGGCGGTGACATGGAAAGTGTTGCTCGTCCCTGTATCATCGATAGAGACATCGACATCTTTCACTCCAGGTATTGATGAGAGCACACCTTTATAGCTTTGTGACGTCACTTTCTCGGCCAATAGCTTTGTGACGAATGGAAGCTCAGGAGGAGATGGAGGGAAACTGAGGGAGGAGTTTGAGATGATGAGCTGGTTTAGTGGGGTGAATGATCTGAGGCTGGACCATAACTTTCCGGTCATCTCAGTAGATAGATGGCAGTGCTCTATTTCAAGCCTAGCATTCTGAAATGAAACGCAAACAGACGAACTTGTCACTTTTATAAACATGGATTTCAATTATGAAACTAAAAGTGTGGAGATATATAGAATTCCACGTCAGTGAAGCTGAAAATACAAGGCTTAAAAGCACCACTTAAATTCAAATTCCGAGAATTGATTAAATTCTCTTAAAAAAAACACCCGATGCAACATTGTTGCAATATCCTTTAATAGTTCAATTCAGAGGATATCCCTTCGTTGAATATTTCAGAGCGGAATGCATGCACCCGTTTAACAAACGTCTACTTACCTGGACGACGTTATTGTTGTATGACGAACCACCTCCACTCCTATACAAAATAGTTGAAAAGAAATGAGGGAAAGAATGTGATTCAAGCACATCTTGGGAAACGATATTACATTAAAACAGAAAGCAAGTAAATTGCACTGCCCCTCTTTACAGCGGCAAATAAAAACAACAGTGCTAACAATAGCATTGTTAAATATAATGATAATAATAATCATAATGATGGTAATGATAATAAAAAATATAATCATGATAATGATATCAATAATAAACATCCATATAATAACATTTTAGTACATTATTTTGTGTTCATGTCGTCTTAAAAAGTGACATGAACACAACCAGCTCTACATGAATTGAAATCTAAATCTATCATCTAGATCTACGTACCCCGAATTCAAGTACGTTAGTTGTTTAGTCTTGACAAACAGGTCAACCAAGGCTTCTTCGTCTCTGCCCTTCACTCCGGACACATGCAGTCGCTGCTGGTTTTTAGTTTGGTCTTGAAATAGAAGACTTAGCCTTCCAATGGTCTCTCCTGATTCAATCTTCCTGTCTGTGGTGAGTGCTGGCCAAGCATGTAGTCTGATATGAACAAAGAACTGTTCATCCCTAGCCCTAGTCTGACTCATAGGTCTGGACGCGGCGTTGTTCTGAAAAGTGTTGCTCGTCTCTGGAACATCGATAGAGACATCGATATCTCTCACTCCAGGTATTGATAAGAGCACACCCTCATAGCTTTGTGACGTCACTTTCTCGGCCGCTAGCTTCGTGACGGATGGAAGCTCAGGAGGAGATGGAGGGAAACTGAGAGAGGAGTCTGAGATGGTGAGAGTATGTAGCATCGAAAATGCTTCGAGGCAGGACCATAGTCCACTCGTCACGTCGGTAGTTAAAGAAGACCCCTCGAACTTTACTGACCTAACCTAGTGTTTTGATAGAGAGAGGGAGAGAGAAAAAGAGAGTTAGAGAGGCGGAAAGAGAGAGAGAGAGAGAGAGAGAAAGAGAAAGAGAGATTTTACCCCCCCCCCAAAAAAAACATTAATTCGTTGGTGAAGATTAATGTCTTGTTTTTGTGTGGTGACCATTAAAGCAATCGGGACTGTGACCCGATCTTATCAGAGAATAGTAAGTTGAAGAAATGGATTTTTTTTCTCTACTACTTTACATTCATCAGTAATGTTTGTTATACAATTTTTTTCTTCTAAGCTATAAGTTATCAAAAAAAAAGTAAATTAAAACAAAAAAATACAAATAATTTACTTCTTTTACTTTTAGTTATGGCAAGGTAATACAATTAACACAACCTATCTGAAATGATTAGTGTTTACACAATTTTTGAAATGAAAATACGCATACCTCCCGTTTTAGTTGCTTTGGAAGATTTTGCATCCCAACAACGGTGTAGATAGTCGGTGCCTTTAGAACAATACTCTGTGCATTCACACATCTTTGAACCAACGAAGACACATTTCCTTCAGTACCCTTGGTCTCTGATGAGCAGTCAAGGATAATGCGGTATCGCTCGCTCTCATTCAAACAACTGTTTGCAAGGAGCGACTCCATTATTCGTATACAGAGGCTGTTATCAGAGCCAGACGTGAATCGGATGAGATTCTCGTAGTCACCGATGTTTGCTTTTATTTGGTGCAGCAGTCTGTCCAACCTAGAAATCTTCAAACGCAACAGAAAGTGGTATGTTTGATCAGCGAGGAATTTCCCGGCCGAGTGTTCTTGTGCGAGTTTGTGATAAAATTCAATTGTAGTGGAAGTGGTTTCGTTGGACTGAGGAAGGCATTTGATGTAAACAGTCGCTTTGGATACTATCCCAAGCTCACATGCCCTGTCAAGGACTGCGGGAACTTTACGGAAATCATGAGGCGTGAAGACTAGTTTTTTAGCATCGTCGAGTAGACCAGTAAGGGCAATTTCGCCTAATTGAGAAATTATTTTCTTTAACTTCTTGGGTGTGATTTTAACTATAGGCTTTGATCGGGCGTTTGCATGGTGCATTAAAAAAACATTCACGCTGTCCAATAACTCTGTTTGATTTGTAGTATCACTGTCCAGTTGGGCCTCGCTCCATAAGTGACAGATCATGAGACAAAATAAAGGTGTTTTAACAAGTTCATCAATAAGTGGTTGGTTATCAAGGTAAACCTTCAGACCATGACCAGGTTTGCTAGAAGGATTTGAAGTCGGAGCAAAGAACTTGTCGATATACTCTCGTGAGCTCGCTCGCGAGAATCCTTCGATCCACATCTTTGTGTACACCTTTGAAAGTTCCTGTTGATTGAAGAAGTTCTCTAAGTGAGGGCGTGTTGTTACAAGTACTCGACACTGTGGAAACTCCTTCCAGCGAATGACACTGACAATATTGCTAATTGAAGAAGAAATACCGGCATACTCATCTAGCCCGTCTAGTATGATGTGGCAGATTCCCTGATTCTTTCTGATAAAACTCTCCAAACCCTCGGCTGTGAGATCATCAACATCACTCAAAAGCTGGGATTTAATGGCCTCTCCAATCGATGTAAGCTTACTTGTGTTTCGGAATTTAACAACAAACAGAAGCGGAAGGTGTTCTAATGCTGACCCCTTTTCCCTGTGAACCCAGTCGTAGGCCATCTTAGCAACAGCCGTGGTCTTCCCTCTTCCGGCTGGGGCCGAAATGAGAATTCGAGCTGGCAGTCTGCCATTTACTTTCGTTGAGAATATTTCAGCGACAGAACCCTGGAGTATTTTCCTTGTTTTAGTGTCTTTTCCATGAGCGTCCTTCTTTACCATTGTGACAACCGTGTGCATGTCTTCAAACTCAGCATAATCAGTGTGATCCCACGGCTTCATTTGAATTTTGCACAATTGATTTAGGTACCTATTCTCCAACTTTTCGCGACATTGCTGAACAGTCAAGGATTCCGAGATCTTCTCACGGTAGATATCTGGAATCATACAAACATTTAAGACAAACTGTCGTATTGCGCATTCACATGGTCTCCGAACAAATATGGTTTGGTTAGAAATTTGTTTTTAATAAATATTCAATTACTTCAAGTTTCATTCTTCCGACATTTTGCCCTTTTACCCCATAAAGAAAAGGCCTGGAAACACTTTTAACCCTAATAGGGCCGGGCTATTTGAAGTCTTAGTAGGGCCGGGGGGGGGGGGGCATTATGGCCCCCCTTAACGATCGCCGCGAAAATTTGCACGCATGTCAAGTGAAGTGTAAAGAATAATATGATAATTTCAATTTTTTGAAAAATTCACTCATTTGCATATTTATGGTAATTTATGCAAATAAAGTCATAAAAATCACATTTTTACCCATAAATCATATATTATTCATATTTAAGCATTCTTTTTCACTAGATATATTCATTAGACCATTCTGAATAATAATACGACAACAAATTTGGAAGAGCCAGCTTATTTCTTATGTTATCCCTTGTTTTGATAATTTCTTATGTATTTTACTGTTTTTTTAACTTATGTATTTCATTGTTTTTGTTGTTTTATTTCATCTTTTACTACAATTCAACTATTTTGACTCCCAAAACAACCAAATAAAACTTTAATCAAGACCCAATAACCAATGTTTGATCTGTTTTTAGGAAAAATGACTTTGCCTTACGTTTTGTACACAAATCACGAAAATGAGCGATTTTCAGGCTGACATGCAAGGACAAAAGGTCACGTGACCTTGTAACCGTAGGTCCGATTTTCAAAAAAAATATTTTAAAAGTTGCGCAAGGCTTGAAAGAAAAAAGTCAGCGAGCGGCGGGGCGCCATCCATATGCGTTCCCGAGCAATCAGAAAAACTGTGGAGGGGGGGGGGGGGGGCCATAATCCCCCGGCCTTATTAGGGTTAAGAGAAAAATATAGCGAACACAATTACCACAAACACAGAAAAAACTAGAAATGCAATCGTGTCACAACGATATGCGTGCAATGACGCCAAGCGAAGGAGCTTCTCTCGGAATATCCAGAGCAATGTAGAGGTCTGTTGCTTCTGTGATAGTGAAGATAAGTAGGGCGAAAGAAAGGTCACCCAAACGGCCCGAAACGAACGAAATGGCGCCTAGACGCTCCTGCATGCGGGTTTCCGGAAAACAAAAAATTTAGTGACCTTGTAGGAATGCTAGAGACTACGCCTACGAATTATGAAGAGAATTGGATTAGAGGAAGAGACCTAGAAGGGGTTCGCAAGCACTGCGTGCAAAAAACAATGAGATTTGGTGCATGGTGAACATGTGGTGACGCGTGCTTTAGCACAAACGGCCGCCCATACTAACACAATCATGCAGAGTATAAAATGGCGTCTAACATGGCTCCCTTGACGAATTTTAAAAATCCGGCTTCGAGAGGCCCTGCGTTTGGCCAGCCAGAATACGCTTACAAAATTGCAAGGGAAGAAAAGGACGATAGGGGGGGGGGGGGGGGTGGGGTGTGAAAACAGTCTGAAAAAATGACGTCATAGCAGATACGTGTTATAACTTGGCGGAAACTCAGCAGAATTCGTATAGTGACCCGTGTTCAAACGCAAATTACTCAAATATTTCTGTGATAATATATAACGTGTTTTGTATCATTCGAAAGGGCACCTCATTGCAATCAGCTTAACACCATTGTCATCTCCGCGCAATGTACTGCACGCATTAAACGCGCTGTTACGTAATGCATAGTAAATTCATCATTTTTGGCGATGACTTTGCGCTGGCGTAATTAAAATTTACTACACTTGGCAGACAGTTATCACGTATATGGATACACGTGTATGTACAGTTTCATTGACGTAGGTATAAGGATCGTAATTTGAGAGCAAGTTCTAGTTATTTATCAATTTTCTTGAAAACTGCATATTTGGAGGGCATTTTTCGCAAAGTCGGTCAGAGTAAGGGTATATAATTTTGCATTTGAATGGAAAGGGCATATGTTCAAGTATCTAAATCCAAAAAGGGTACGAATTTTTAAAGCCATAATAGAGATACGGCCACAGAAAGAAAGCCAATTCCCAGAACTTTAGAGGGCGCTATTTATATTTTGCATAGCCACTGGGGCGTGACATTTGGCATGGCTATGTTCAATTATGAGATAAAGATACTGTGAGATTTGAATACAAAACGGAATTTATGTGAGAAAGTTATGGTAGTTTTTTTTTTTGAGGGGTCAATTTTTCAAGAATCTGAAGGATTTTTGACGTCCTTTTCAGATGTGGATTTGGAGTACGAAGATGGCATTTGAAGGTCAGGTTAAATAAGTGTCGCAGATGAAAGAGCATCTCTTAGACTATCTAAAGGAATTTGTTAGAAGTTTGTAGGATCTAGGATAGTGGAGAGAGGGAGGAAGAAAGAAAGGCCTTAAAAAGGGCCAGAAACGGACAAAATGGCGCCTGGACGGTTATGCATGAGTGATTTCGAAAATCAAAGAATGTAGTGACCTGGATGAGATGCTAGAGATGATGCCTATGAAATTTGAAAGGAAAAGGACTTGAGAAAAGTACCTAACTAGGAATAACAAGCACTGTGTGCAAAACGAATGCGATTTCCGGACGATAAGGATAAGGATAGTTATATTAATGGGGCAGAATGTGAACGAAAACAAGGCAATGACGAAGATCGTCATTGCAATAATACATGAAGATACAAAAAAAAAAAAAAACATGTGGGAGGGGGGGGGGGATTGCAAAGGCCAGGGGCCTGTCGATATTATTTTCGATATTTTGGATATGGTATGCCTACGCCACAATCCACTGACCAAAGGAACTACTAATCACCGATTCGGTAGTGGCGGGCAACTCGAACATCAATTCTTCCAACACACGAAATTACAAAAATGTCAAATTGTCAAAGTGTGTTACTCAGTAAGATGTTCCCTTTTTAAAGCATATCGTATCATGCTGTGTATATGCAAATATATTTTGGGTAGAACACGGGGGCGGCAATTTCTTTTCATGACCAGGGGGGGGGGGGCGAAATGCTAGGGACAAGGGAGCATAGTGAACGATAGGGCCGAAGGTGACGGAAGTGACTACCCCCTCACAACGGAATACAGATTTTCTACAATATCTACTTGCAAATTTTGAAGGATATTATGCGAGGGAGCGTAGCGAGGAAGCGAAAAGATTTTTGAAAGGTTTATCAGGCTAAACAGTGCACTCTTCGGCCCTCCAGAGCCTAAAAGTGTGTTGCAATCTTAAAGGGGAAGTCCACCCTGAAATTAAGTTAGTTTTAATAGGAGTAGAAAAATGAGAGAAACAAGTCAGTGAAAGTTTGAGCAAATTCCGATTAAAAATAAGGAAGTTAGGATTTTTGAAGTTGTGATCAATCAAACACAAATTGGCAACTCTATGACGTATCATGCGAGCTCAACTTCCATTTGCTCAGTACTAAAAAAATCTAAAATTTTCATTTTCCCTCAATTTTTTTCCAACCATACATGCACCCTAAATATAATAATTGCAAATATGTTTCTATACTCCCCCTTCAAGGAACAAATATATATTCCGTCATCAATAACGAAGAAAACATGATTTTATGGAATATTATGCACAAAGCAAATGAAGGAGAGCTCGTATAATAAGTCACAGAGTTGCCAATTTGTATTTGATTGATCACAACTTCAATAATTCATAACTTTCTTATTTTCATTCAGAATTTTCTCAAACTTTCACTCACCTGATTTTCTTTTATTCTGCCTCTATCGAAACAAACTTATTTTGGGGGTGGACTTTCCCTTTAAGTCAGTATTTGCACTTATTTTATTTTTTTAACTTTTTTGCACTTTTCAAATTTTCCAGGGGGGGGGGGAGGGGGGAGGGGGGGGGGGGTGAGACGATCCCCCTAACAACATTGAGGGTTGGGGCGTGTCCCCCTGTCCCACGGGATCGCCGCCCTGTACCCATGGGTGGAGGTGCATATGAGAACAATGATTAATGATTTGTTTCGTTCATGACACACGGGAGAGGAGAGTTGTAAAGCGTATAGAGTGATTTCCAATTTATTATTCTCCTCATAAATATTCTTTATTATTATTATTATGACTACGTCGCAATCAACTGACTAAATCGGAAATTTAATTTAGCAAAGATATAGTGATGATATCATTCAAACATTCATAACTTTCATATAAATGGTCCGATATTTGAAACTTTCGCTATTCTGTTTCTCTCAATATAATTATTTTCCGCTTTTACACAAATTAACTCATTACAAAGGTTGGATTGCCTCAGTTGAAATTTTGTTTCTTTCCAAATCGATATGGAAATTTGAGCAAGTTAATTGTCTTTGAGCTTGATTTTCCTAACTTATTAATCAAGAACATGAAATCCTATTCCCTTTTAACCTCACTACGTAGATTATAATTTTTCACAAAATTTAGGTAACAAGTATTAAGAGTGCCTTCCTCCTCAAATGTTTACGTTTTGGGATTCACGCAATTGTAAAAAAACAGTCCTCCATAGAAAGATAAACCGATGAGCTAAAATTATTAAACTTTTACCCAAGTATAAAAGTACGACAGACACAGCTTTTCCAAGAGTTAAATTATGATCTGAATAACCCATCCAAAATCATCAATAAATCCTACTGGATTTGTTCATATCCATATGCTTTTATACAGGAGCCACCCGGTTCCAGTAGGCAATTCGATAAATTCTACCCGCCTCAACCTGCGGCAAAAACACTCTGTTGAATAGAGACAGACAGAGAGACAGACGATACCACCCTTTACTATACTCATATTCAGTGCCATATGTATGGTGGCCCTGAAGGGACATCGCGAATAGACTAAATCGTGAAAAATATGCGATAAAATTCACGATATCGTCAATTTTATCGCATATTTTTCACGAAGAAATTCACGAAATTGACGATATCGTGAACTTTATCGTGAACTTTTCACGATGAAATTGACGATATCGTGAATTTTATCGTGAAAAGTTCACGATATAAAGTTCACGATATCGTCAATTTTATCGTGTACTCTATCGTGTACTCTATCGTGTACTCTCCTGACGGGCGCTTCGTAAACAAAACCAGCCCTAGCTGGGGGAGACAGAGAGAAGGAAAAAAGGGAAAGGGAAAGAGAAGATAAAAGGAAAGAAAGAATAATAAGAAGAAAAGAGGGAAACGGGGGGGGGGGGCGAAGGGCTTTTGCCTCCTCCTCACTCCCCCCCCCCTCCCCGCCAAAAAATAAATCAGAGAGAGAGAGAGAAGGGAAAGGGAAAGGGAAAGAGAAGATAAAAGGAAAGAAAGAAGAGGAAGAAGAAGAAAAGAGGAAAACGGGGGAAGGGCGAAGGACTCTTGCCCCCCCTCCCCCCCCGCCAAAAAAATAAATCAGAGAGAGAGAGAGAAGGGAAAGGGAAAGGGAAAGAGAAGATAAAAGGAAAGAAAGAAGAGGAAGAAGAAGAAAAGAGGGAAACGGGGGCAAAGGGCTTTTGCCTCGTCCCCCCGCCCCCCGCCAAAAAATAAATAAGAGAGAGAGAGAGAAGGAAAGGGAAGAAGAAGAAAGAAAGAGAAAAACGAAAAAGAGGGAGAATAGGAAAGAAAGGAAAAGAAAGAAAAGAAAGGAGGCAAGAGCCCTTCGCCCCTGTTTCCCTCTTTTCTTATTCTTTTTCCTCTTCTTTCTTTCCTTTTATATTTTCTTTCCCTCTCCCTTCTCTTTCCCTTTATGGCGGGAGGGGGGAGGGGGAGGTAAGAGCCTTTCGCCCTTCCCCCGTTTCCCTCTTTCCGTCTTTTTCTTCTTTCTTTCCTTTTATATTTTCTTTCCCTTTCCCTTTCAATTCTCTCTATCTCTCTCTCTCTCTCTCCTATTTGTTGGCGCGGGAGGGGGGGGGGAGGAGGCAAGAGCCCCTCTTTTCTTCTTCTTCTTCTTCCTTTCCTTTTTTATTCTCCTTCCCTTTCCCTTCTCTCTCTCTCTCTCTCTCTTATTTATTTTTTGGGCGGGGGGATGCAAGAGCCCTTCGCCCCCGTTTCCCTCTTTTCTTCTTCTTCTTCCTCTTCTTTCTTTCCTTTTATCTTCTCTTTCCCTTTCCCTTTCCCTTCTCTCTCTATCTCTTATTTTTTTTTTTGGTGGGGGTGGGGAGGGAGGAGGCAAGAGCCCTTCGCCCTTCCCCCGTTTCCCTCTTTCCTTCTTATTCCTCTTCTTTCTTTCCTTTTATATTTTCTTTCCCTTTCCCTTCTCTCTCTTATTTATTTTTGGCGGGGGGGGGGGGGGGGGAGGAGGCAAGAGCCCTTCGCCCTTCCCCTGTTTCCCTCTTATTCCTCTTCTTTCTTTCCCTTTCCCTTCTCTCTCTCTCTCTCTCTCTTATTTATTTTTTTGGCGGGGGGGGGGGGGGAGGTAAGAGCCTTTCGCCCTTCCCCCGTTTCCCTCTTTCCTTCTTCCTCTTCTTTCTTTCCTTTTATATTTTCTTTCCCTTTCCCTTTCCCTTCTCTCTCTTCTTATTTATTTTTTGGCCGGGGGGGGGGGGGGGGAGTGAGGAGGAGGCAAGAGCCCTTCGCCCCCCCCGTTTCCCTCTTTTCTTCTTATTATTCTTTCTTTCCTTTTATCTTCTCTTTCCCTTTCCCTTTTTTCCTTCTCTCTGTCTCCCCCAGCTAGGGCTGGTTTTGTTTACGAAGCGCCCGTCAGGAGAGTACACGATAGAGTACACGATAGAGTACACGATAAAATTGACGATATCGTGAACTTTATATCGTGAACTTTTCACGACAAAATTCACGATATCGTCAATTTCATCGTGAAAAGTTCACGATAAAGTTCACGATTTCGTCAATTTCGTGAATTTCTTCGTGAAAAATATGCGATAAAATTGACGATATCGTGAATTTTATCGCATATTTTTCACGATTTAGTCTATTCGCGATGTCCCTTCAGGGCCACCATACATATGACCCTTGCTACGCCAGTGGTAAGTGGACATGTCCTAATTTTATGCACTCAACATAATTTACAGATGTCACAGCTGTAAGCACTCTAGCACTGATAGACCCACCTCTAAAACATGATGTCTCCTTGATATATGTATCAGCAAACATGACCAGCTTAGCGTCAATGAGAGCTTTTTTCAGTCTGATATGCTGGTTGCAAGGCTCCACGGTCTGTCGCCAGTCAAACAACATGGCACGTGTTCCCTTACACGTCACTCGTCCTTCCATTCTATTGGTCTCTATGTATCTATTGATTTCTGCGACCTTGAATCCGAGTTTTCGTCCTAAGTCTTCCATCTGGTCACTCGTCTCGATGTCTTCAGCCAGCTTGGACAGAAGATCATCGGACACACCTCCTTGCATCGCCATTACTATAGACACAATGCAAAGGAAAGGAAATTACATTCAGTCACTTCATAAGATGATATGCTACTTTCAATCTAGCATATCTGGAGTCAGTACATAAAACTATGTTTGTGTATCGTATGGACCGGTTTACTAATACTTGGAATCCAGTGTGCACACATTACTTGTTGCTTTGTCCAGCTAGCCTTGCACAAGCTTTCCGGTTGTCAAGAACAATCCTGCTTTGTAAAGTATGCATACAATATGAATATGTTGGTAAAACGGTCTATTTTTTGCCACTAATTATAACAACTAGATCGGCATTTCTATTTTTAGTGGGTTCAAAAGACCGACATACTTGTTTTGTTCATTGTGTATCTTTTTGTATTTTCGGTCTCTATTTGCTTATTGTGTCTCCAAACACCTGGGCTCCGCGTCCCCTGGGGGTAAACTCAGGGGCGTCACGAGACAGGGGGGGGGGGGGGTTGAGGGTGTTACACCCCAATTCCAAGTTTCTGTATGCAGATATGGCACCTCTCTGGGCAAAAAAGGGAAATAGAAAAGGAGGAAAGAGGGAGGAGAAAAGGGAAAAGGAGAAGGGAGACACAGGAAAGAGAAAGGAAAAGAAAAAGGAAAGAAAAAGGGGAGGACAGAAAATGAAGAAAAAGGGAAAAAAAACTTTCACGCCAATTAAAAAGAAGAAAACAGTGAAAGGAAAAGTGAAGAAGAAAAACAAAAATATAAAACTAAAGAAGAAAGAGATTGAAAGTGAAACGAGAGAAGGGAGTTAAAATAAAAAAATATTGGGGGTTTCGGGAGAGAAATTAGTTAAAGATCCATGTTAGATCAATTTCTAAATACACGTCAATTTGGTGAAACAAAATATTAGAAACCAGCAAGGTGTCAGAACATATCTTTATATTTTTACAACGCTTGGTTGTTTCACTCGCTTAGTTTCAATTTTTAGTTGAGTTTATTTCATATTCACATTCATCACGAATATCATGCACAATAAAACTTGAGAATTCGAAATCATTATTTCAAAAGGTATAAAATACCTACAATAATATCAATGATGGCCAGTGATGGCCTGGTGGAAGAGTCGCTGCCCGGCAAGCAATAGATGCAGGTTCAAGTCTCGCTGGTTCCAAGATTTTTTCTGACTTTTTTCAATACAGATCGATCAATCGATCTTAATTACTGTGTGTAAGCCACAAATATGTTTAAATAATGGAAATTTTTCCCAGAAAGCATTACATTTATAGAATTAACATCACGCCATGCAAGTATTATAATTTAGTCGAAATAACGTACGGAGATAAATAAATACGATTGCATGGAACCTAAACTAAAATTAGACAACTATAATTTGCAGTAATAAATTAGAAAATGTAGTGAAATGTAGGCTAGAGCAATCTATTGTGCATGTAAATTATATTTAATAAGTACAAACGAACAAAAAAAAAGCTCGGAAGCTTGATAATTAGGGGCCACGAGATGACCTAATATATGATTTTTGTATTCATGTATTAGGAAGCGACATATTTATCCTAGTGTGTTTTGATTACATAATACTATTTGTACTTTACTAACATGTCATCCTTCATAAACAAAGGTGTCTATACATGTGGCACTTGTAGTACCATATGATGCCAAGCGAATCTTCTGTAATGACCTTGGCTTTAGAGTCACGCAAACAATTTTTAACTTCTTAAAAGGTCCCTTTGACTAAAAGTGTTAAAAACACTAAAATGGAGCACCATAATTCGGCTCTGCTTTTCTACAACTAAAAGAGAAAACTTTTCTCTCGGTCGGGACGCTTTCTGCATGATATACGTCATATGATACTAATTATAATATTAATAATAACGATTATAATAATAATAATAATATGATGGTAACAGTAATGACGATAATAATAATATGATGGTAACAGTAATGACGATAATAATAATGATGATACTTTCGTTTAACCACGGAGGCCTCATCAATATCCCTACTTTACTTCGCATAGTAAATCTTGATCTATCACGTTATGACGAAAATGGCGATGCCCATAGCGTGCTGGGGAACTGTACATTATGCAACAAATATCTTGCTTTTAACACCACCCATATCGTATCCGGACACCTACCCCCTGTACATCCACCCCGGATGACCACCCCCAGTATACTATACCCCCTACGACAACTACCCCTAGGGCAACTACCCATAGGACAACCACCCTCTAGGACGACTACCCCCCGGGACAGCTGCACATTGTTTGTGTAGCCTGCAACCAGGTCCCGTAACACAAAGGTTTTCCATCAATTGTAAATTCGAAATAAATATTCTGATTGAACAACAGTCAGCCTTGTTAACAATATGTACATGCAGCGAGGATTATGTTGTTCTTGTTGTTTTGCAATATCATGCAAAATTTTGTGTTACGCGGCCAAGAACTTATTCGATTTTTCACTCTGTTATTACACAATACCAATTATACTAAAAACACCTAAATAACCACATCTACTAAAATTATCCAACCTTTTACAGTTTGTGTATTCCTCATCTATTTGAGAACATGTATGGGGGCGCAAAAAACATGGCACCAACCCTATCCCATCCCCCTCGAACCCCTCCCCCTGTCGCCGCTCATGACCTGATTTTGACTGGTGAAGTTGATTGTGGACGTGCAAATGTGCACGAACAAAATATTGTTACCAGGGTGTTTTATAAATTACTCGTTCACGATGTTGATATAAGTCGTTAATTTTGCTCCATTTCTTACCAGGCGCTTTCAGGTGTTTATTTAACTCTTGCTTATATGACGGCTTGCAATAAATGAGACAAACCTTTATAGTTGGCAAATGTAGGTGAAATGTGATTCGTTTGAAACTTTATTTAGTGAAGCCCACCCCGTATTTAACGGTCATAGCTGTATTATCATGGGGAGGGGGGGGGGGGGGGGGGGGGGGGGTGGGGGAGTATTTTTTCCTTACTGTTGGTACGTCATTCGAAGAAAACACCCAATCTGTTCCGAAGCGTTGTGAAGTCAGACCTGATGAAGGACCCATTGTATCCCAAACGCACACACAAACTGGCACACCGACTTCCCTTTTTTTCTCTTTTCTCTTTTCCTCTATCCTTCTTCTCGATACATTTATTGTTGGTAAAAACTAAAAAGGCTTCCTTTTTGATTATGATGATATAAACAAAAAGAAGAAGAAAATAATGGATAATATCAAAAACAAATATGTATCGTTTTTATTTGTGTTTTTGGGGTCTAAAAAAATGTGAGAAGTGCTGTGGTAGTCCCGGGGAATTTCAAATTTCATGTGTAAAGGAGTGTCCTAACAAAATACGAAGTATTCATTACATATTTAAAAAAAAATATATATATTGGCAGAAGACAAGTTGGTAAAATCCAAAACGGAACCAAACATTTCAAGAGAAAGATAAAGCTTGATAAGTAAAATATTGGTGTTTAATGCAAGGTTAGATCTTAGTCGCCTTAGCGAACGAGAAACATTTGCATATAATCTGTGCAGAGCAGGTCCCTGACTATAAAGAGTTGATTTATTTTTTCCCGGATATTTTGGGTTCTTCAAATCGAATAATGGTGAACGGTGAAGTTGAATGTGGACGTGCAAATCTGCACGGACAAAATATTAAAACTAGGGTATTTTGTTATATGACTCGTTCACGATGTTGATATTTGTAGTAAATTTTGCTAAATTTATTACCAGCCGATTAAATGTGTTTATTCATCTATTGCTTATTCAACGGCTTGCAATAAACGAGTTGAACCTTGTGTATACCTCATTTAATTGAGAACATGTATGGGAGCACAGAAAACATTGTACCTACCCCTCCTCCTTCCAGGCCGCTCATAACCTGATTGTGATTGGTGAAGTCGATTGTGGACGTGCAAATCTGCACGAACAAAAAAATAGTAGAATATTGTGGTATATTACTCGTTTACGATGTTGATATTAGTCATATATTTTGCTCAATTAATTCCAGGCTCTTAAATGTGTTCATTTAACTACCACGTATCTAACAGCTTGCAATAAATGAGACGAACCTTTAGTTAGCAAATGTAGGTAAAATGTGATTCGTTTGAAATGTATTTAGTGAAGCCCACCCCGCATTATCCGATCATTCTACAACCGATTTGGTTATATTATCATGCGTGGGGGGGGGGGGGTTTTTTAAACCACACTCCCATGATTTTTCTAAAACTTACTGTTGGTACGTCAGTTGAAGAAAAAAAAACACCCAATCTGTTCCGAATCATTGTGAAGTCAGACCTGATGCAGGACCCAATTATATGTATCACATACACACACACACACACGCACACACACACATGCACACTGACCTTCCCCTACTTTTCCCTTTTCCCATTTTCCTCTATCCTTCTTCAATTTTCTCCTCATTCTCTCCAATTAACATCGTATAGAACTTTCCCTTCACTATCTGTCCACCTATACCCAATCCCAATTTTGTTTTGGATTCTCGTTCGTTCGTTATGATTTTTTTTCTTCAATGACCCTATTGTAATATTTTTTCTATCAAAATCATATATTTAACACGCATGTTCGCTTCACTCACTTATTTTGAGTGTTTTAGTATAGACTATTTCTATGTAAACATTCATTTACATTACAGAAAGTATCTAATTAAATTCAATTTGATCATCAAATACGCCTGAAAGTCACATGTCCTTTCACCAAATATGGGTATATGGAATACACACACTTTAGGCATAAAAGTTTGTCTGAACTTGAACCGTCATATTTTACAAAATTATGAGGTCATCTGAAAATCTTATTTTTAGGGTCATATACCTCTCTACAAATATTGAAAGTCAGCCTCATGACACGGAGATTAACATGAATTGTAAACAGTCAGTAGCTATCCCATATCTTCTTGGCTTATTGCACTAATAAAATCATCTCGTATAATACGTTTAAGAAAATCAATTTCAAATCGCATGTGATCAAACCGTTTATGTCAACATCAAGACAATATGCAAACAAGGGACCCCGCGAATTCAGAAATGGCCCTCGTGGTTTAAGAATCGGTCACGTTGTATGCTTTCGTAGCCAATCAGGCAAGCCTTAAATAAGTGTGATGTTTGGATGAGTTGTGCGCTTGCGCAATCCAGTAGCGCCCTGATTTATGGTAAAATGGAAGTAATAAATCCTAGTAAACCAGGTAGCTTTGGCCACAACATATTTACACTTCAGAAGAAGACCGATTGATTTAACATAAATTAATTGATGTGGAACTGTTTCCTTTACGTCTATAACATAGTGCAATGGGATGACTTAAAACCCTGGCTCGTTTTTAATCGCTAACTCACCACTCACACACCTAAAATCACGCTTCACTCTATAGGCCTATCCTTTAACCTTTATAATTCAGTCATTGTAGTAGAAATGAGGAGATACCGAAAAGAAGATGTAAGAGATGTATGAGAAGTCCAATAATATGTGTGCTACACAATCCCTTCACTTTGAGTAGTATATCACTATTAGTATATTAGGCATAATTTCCTTAAAAAAACCCTCATGTTACGGGCAAAATGTGACAACTATTTGGAAAGGAAACCTGGAAAATAATAAACAATGTCTTAAATACGAATAACAATTGCAAAAACACAACTCAAATTGAAATTGATAATCAGGTTACTGGTGATAATAATGCTATAGAAAAATGGTTTAATGATTATTTCGCAAGTATGGGTCCTAACCTTGCTAAAGAGATACCACAATCGTAAGATGCCTTGTGACTTTTTTAAAGAATACAAATCCAATTACACATTTCCTCTCCCCAATAGATAATAACGGAATAAAAGACATTGTAAATGAATTTAAAAGTAAAAAAAAAGTACGTGATGTGATATCATAATCAATAATCTATTAAAACAAATCATCGATGAGATTTTAATTCCCCTAGAATATCATGAATATATCAATTGCTGATGGCATTGTTCCAAATAAAATGAAAATCCCCAAACTTGTTCCCATTTATAAAAACGGAGATCGATTGGACATAAGTAATTATATACCAATAACTCTTTTATCTTTTATTTCTAAAATTCCTGAAAAAAACAATTTTATAACCGTACAATCACATTTTTAAGGAGCTTTGATATTTTTTCCAAACTCACAATTCGGCTTGAGACAAAAGCACACAAAAACACAAGCATTTTTACACTTTGTTATTCATAGGTGACCACCATCACATACTTGGTATCTTTCTGGACTTCTCAAAGGCCTTGATACCTAAGACCATGAAATTTTATTACATAAATTGTCACATTATAGAATAAGGGGATAAGCCTTGGAGTGGTTTCAGAAGCTATCTTACAGGTAGAAAGCAGTTTGTCTCCATAAATTCATTCTGAATAATACTTCAATAGATATAGTCAAATCAACAACATTTCCTGGTCTTTTCATAGACAACAAACTTTTATGGAAGAAACACATTATGTGTGCATGTACATTATTATCTAGAAATGTTCGTTTTTGATACAATTTAAATCACATTTCCCTCCAATATATCGCTAAATTTGTAAAGTACCCCCATCCATCCATATTAAATCATGGGATATTATCATGAGGCAACCCCCCCCCCCAAGAATCCACTGGATAAATTATTGTTGCTTCAACAAAGGGTAATGAGAATAATTTATCATAAAACACAGATGAGCTCATTCAGATCAATTGTTTTAATTCCAATAAAGAATGAATCCTGCCAGGTACCAATTTAAGAACTGGATGGATAATGGCTAATTTGGATTAATGTCTTGCCAAAAGACGTGAGTGCCGGGGTTGGATTCGAACCCTCAACCCTTCCTGACTCTTAACAGGTAATGCACTAAACGTTAATATTTGTCATAAAACTAATGACGAAATGAAATTGAGTTGAACCATATTCTTTCTGGAAATCCATTTTCTTCTTTATCTACACAGATATTTATTTAAATATGATTTCATTTTTTCTTCATAATAACCAACCAGAATAGACAATATATCTAAAATAAAACTGAAGGAAAACAAGATTGGTGAAAGTTGACTAAACTGGGACCGCAATTGAAGAACTTAGGACATAAAAACAAATAATGTAATCACTAGACTTACGGACACTTTATATTGGTTGTATGGGTATTATTTGGTGCCGGACCATTTCAAAAGTCTTTCATCACACAAAGTATCAATTTTGAAAATATGTATTACTACGTTCGGTCTTTTCTTTTTTAAGGATTTTTTATAACAAGATAGGCTATCCATGATATTTGAATTGTGGTGACGCCACGCTTTTTGAACTTCTAAATGGATGACGTGACAAAAAAAAAGGGTTGACAAAAAAACAACAACAACACGCTGATCAAGTAGAATAAAGACTGATATCCCCCCTCCCATGGCTGGGCCAACGTTCCCCCACTGAACTGAATTAAATCTTTTATAAACATCACTTACAGAAACCTTTTCCCACGATTTACTATTTTTATTTTTAAAAATCCTTTTAAACCTTGTTATTTCTTTATTTCTAGGATTTATTTAGTTTATCTACCGTATTATTTCACACACATCCTCTGTTTAGGAGCCTCTAGAGCAAGCCTTTTATTTACCCTTTAGTTAATTTACATTCTTCCCCCTCCCCTCTCTATATCTGTCTGGCTGTTTTCTCTTTCCCTCTCGGTCTCTCTGTCTCTCTCTCTGTCTGTCTATCTCTCTCTCTCTATATCTTTATATATCTTTCACTCTCTCTCTTGCACCTTTTTTTGTTCTCTCTCTCTTCTTTTCTCTTTCTCTCTTTCTATTTCATATAGTATGCTTACCTTTTAATGGTTGTTATCCGATGATGAAGAGCAATGCGAAACCGTCTCGATGTCTTGGTATCTGGTATCTTGGATCTTGCGGTTCTCCCAAAATATCCCGCGAGGGAATTTATACGAGACTAGTGGTTGAAGGCCAGTGTTAGTTTTTGAAGTGAAGAGTCGTTCAGTTTGCCAGTTGCAATCAAAAAAATTGCCAAAGATGGTTTCAAAGCACAGTTTATGTTACAATTGGAGAATCAGGTGCGTTTTACAATTGTTCAAATTTCCGCTTTATGACTACAAGGTGAAATAGTTTGGTGTGGAGGCATACAAGAGACTTCGCAAGATGAAAAATGTCTCAATCGAATGTCTTACACATGAACATTAGTCAACCTCGGCCTTGATTTTTCTTTGGATTTAGTGCGGTGTACAATGCAGACGTTCTTGCAACTTGGCGATCTCGATCATATTTGGGCAAGTATAAAAATTCATTGTTCTTTTGGGTGGAAATCATACGATTTCTCCTCATTTGATTGGATTAAAAGATTTTTCAATTTTCTATATGACGTGTGCAAAATATTTATTGTTGATGACTGTGCTCTCTGTGATATCTACACTGTACATCCTACTGTTATACGTTAAAAAACGTATTGTATGCAAATGAGAACTGCTAAAGTTCAACCAATGAACCAATGGGAAGCATCGCCGCCTTACTCGAACCAACTTAGCGACTACTTTTGCACACGTAATGAGAGAGAGAGAGAGAGAGGGAGAGAGAGAGGTGGGGGTGGTGGCATCCCACATGAAGCCGAATACACTAAACATTGAAGCTCCTGAAAGACAATAATATCCACAAACTTATTTCGACACCTCCCTCAAAATATCGACGCTGATGCCGGTCAGACGTCTCGCCGACAAATCTCGTCGACATTATATCCATATTTGAAGCTCCGGTGCTTTAGGTTTTTTGTCGAACATACTTATTTTAGAGAGGTTGAACAATTTTCCATTATGCATTCAAAATGTAATTCATCGTGATGTGTGTACGCGGGATTTTCGTGACACAAAATGTTGAGCAAAGACAAGAGGGAGAAGGGGGGGGGGTGCTGTCAGATCCAAGCACTGTATTTTGCTATGTCTTGCGATAGGATCTAGTTCTGTTGGTATAGGGGTTTATTATGAATTTAACACACAAAGAAAAACACAAATTTCATTCGTTGTCTGTATAGTTACACAGTAAAAACGCTGTTTAAAAAAGTGATGTTCACTTACAGTTGTACACTATCTTAAACAACAGTAGAACAAATTGTAAACAATGTTGCTCGAAACGAAAGTAATTTTGTTAAACATTTGCTGTTTAAAATTTAATGACTGCTATATTTACTATACGAGAGCTTTTAGACAGTGTTGTTTACATATGACGTCATGTGTCTCGTGCCAGTAAAGTGCGCGTTGGCTAAAAGCTTTATTTCACATTGTTATGTTTAGAAACAGGTTCCTTGAAACTAACATGCAATTGAAATTAACATGCCACTTAGAAATGCAGTGCAGCTGTTTAGGCACAGCTCATTGTTATTCATATTAGATGCATACACACAATGCAAGTGTATGCAAGGGTCTTCTGTTGACTACACAGATTGATACATATGTAAAAGCACATGGAAATTGCGTCTGGATTAAACTACCAAAGCAACCACACGTGTTTCTGCAGGCTCCATTTTGTTTGTCTCTATACTTACATTTATTTAGCTTAATAGTTATTACTTTCCAACCCACAACACATCACACATCACGGCCGACCAAGCTACCGACGCGCTTCTAAGTGACTGGGGATTCAATGGCTTAATTGAAATCACTTTTCTATTAACCAATTTGAAGTTTTTAACTTATAGCGTAAGTTCACAGTTAAAATTTTCAGTATCTGTACGCAAATGTCAGAATATAGGTAGACTTGAAATCGTCGCGTCATGCAGTTCGGCACTGATCGCGCACTCGGTTATAACGTGTGCTAAATTCCTTGCCATAGAGATTGCATGCATTCCTATATTATATGCAGTTTATACGTGCGTGCATGCGCGCTCATGCAACATGGGCACTGTTTTGGCGCTAATTCATGAATTGCAGAATTACCCTACCATATTGTGAGTCTTCATATACCTATATAGAGACCCAGAAGTAGTGGTGCACTTATTCAGAGTATCAAACACAAATTATACCCCATTATACAACCCTTTTGTTGTAAACAACCCCCACTGAACAACAGCTCCTTTTTAAACAACTTTCTTTAAACAACCCAGTTGGTGTAAACAACCCCCACTGGACAACAGCTCCTTTTTAAACAACTTTCTTTAAACAACACAGTTGGTGTAAACAACCCCCACTGAACAACAGCTCCTTTTTAAAGAACTTTCTTTAAACAACCCAGTCGGTGTAAACAACCCCCACTGAACAACAGCTCCTTTTTAAACAACTTTCTTTAAACAACCCAGTTGGTGTAAACAACCCCCACTGAACAACAGCTCCGTTTTAAACAACCGTCTTTAAACAACACCGGTTGTTTAAATTGTGATTTTAAACAAGTTGTTCAAAATGTTGATCAACTAAGTGTTTAAACTTTAAACAACTCGAGTTGCTTAACATTTTAAACAACTCTTAGATCAGGTCACCCGTTAATCAAGAGTTGTTTAAACTTTTAAACAACTTGTTCACAAAAATTTTAACTGTGTACATCTTACAACCACACTTTATTAATGAACTTAACAAAATAAACATCAACCTGCGTTTTCCAAGACGTGTATTCGACAGGTATATCCTGGTGATGAACAATGAAAATAGTATCACGTGTCTTTTACCCTCATGCAAAATATTCCCACAATCTTCCAGTGTTTCTAAGCAAAAGTATCATTACCCCCTTTTGGTGCAGTACTGCAAGTAATACAACGTGAGATCACTATTAACATGCCCCTTAATCATTTACGGAAAAAAGGTACAAGTCTAAATGCTTCCGCATTAGTGATATCTTCCAATTAAATGTTCCAGATATAACCGATACTTAATAACCGCCGTTGAAAATCTCTGCAGTTTGTCTCTAAGTGCTGACGTCTCGTCTAAGCACTCGTACGTAACTCGCGACCGAATGTCCATAAGTATCTGATGTGACGTTCGTCTGTAGCGATGATGTACTGGACAACGTAGCAACTGTAGCACGAAGTTCGAGCCGTCTTACTGCTTTAGCGAGTAGCCGTACTTCGAAGTCGAGCTCCACCGATTGAATCATTGTAGATAGCCCACGAGTACCCTGAAGTAAAAAAACGTCTAGTAGACGTATTAACCCAGCACGTCTGTGTCTGCTGTAAAACAATACATGCAACCCAATGGTCATAGCATACCATGTATATCCAAACTATAAAATAGGATCATAAATTATACGAACATGGCTGCTTTCATGTATTAGAAACAATGTCCTTATTAACATCGTCCTACAATGATATCCACTGTATTTCATACACATATGTAATACTTTTCAAGGCTATTAAAGCACTATACAAATTACCTCCCCTTTTAGCAGGGAAAATATTATAAACCTCTTCAATCCCAAGTACTAACTGCTGCTAAACAAATGCACAATAATTTGGTAAAGTACATACTATCTTCCTTCCCATTTTTACAAAAGAAAAACCCAGAATAACTGCTTCTCTAGCCTACATAAAAATGCTCCAATAAATCATTTCAATGCTTGGCTGACACAATACTAAAATGCTATGCTTTCTCATAAACACTTAACCCCTGGTACTTTTGTAGCCTTTCCCTACCTATGCCACGCCCTATATTTGACAACTATCCTACACGCAAAAACATGGATACAGATATGAAAAAGAATACAACAATGTCACTTTAACAGGTGTCGAAGACAATTTGGGAGCTGTAGAGGAGTCTTCTCCTGGCCTGCTTGCCCTGATTTCACCAAGATAGCACCAAAATGAGATAATTGCTGCGCATCCTAGCTAACTCCTCTCACATGCATTCAGCAAACATGTCCTGCTTTGACCAGTGCTAAATTTGTTCTCCCCTGCCAATAACACATGCACCCTATACTTCACATAGCACAAGTGTAGCTCTTTTCTCTAAGGTATCCCTGAAAAGCACATCACACCCAAAACTCTCCAATTGAAAAGCACACATCACACACATAGCTCTCCTATTGACAACATGCACTCTAGCTTGAGAGCCTATTGTTCCCTGTCTTGTTAGGCATAACTAGTCCCTGGGCCAAATACTAGAAATAACTATCCCCTGGGCTAAATACCAGTCACTTTGTGATAGGTGCATCCCGCATGAAGCCGAATAATTCCCTCTATAAATTACATAGCTATGTTGTATCATTTTAACAGTAATGATTATATATTCATATTTATTTAACATATCGCTTAATTCTGCCATAGTTCATTACGCCTGTGATAATACAAAATTAATGAATAATGATAATTTAAATGTTACGTGTGTGTGTGTGTTTGTTCATTTGTTTAAAGATAGGCGATGGGGGGGGGGGGGGGGGGGGTGGGGGTAATGATGGTATAAGGGTGAGTTTGATGAGTCAGGTGAATAAATAATTCCCAAAATAATTAATGTTGAGCAAGATGAGGACAGGGATACTCCCTACCATTGTATCCGCCTTATCGGGTACCCATTTAAAATTAAAGTTGAGTTCTGGTCATGCGATTGCATTGTGAATGCAACAGTGTGGAATCGATCAGAAAAAGGTTGATCATGTAGCATATAAGTACTGGTGTGTACTGCAAGGTTCTGGTATCATCAAAATGATAAGAAATTTTGCCCAGTCTTGGTAAAGTTACGAGCACTGTACACAGAAATATGTATAAATGGGACTACGCGTACATTTGGCATAAAAATCCGTCCCAATTTGTATGCTGTTACAGGCGATATGATCCGCGTTCTCAATGACATATTGAGCTATTGTGGAATAATTGCACAATGCATATCTTACTGCTTTTACAAAATATCCAGCTTGTGATAGGTATTGTATCAATAGCATTGAGTCGTAATTATATGTGTAGAGAAGGGTGTTAAATGGGGCCAATTTGATGTAAATCTTATATTTTTGTTTAGATATTGGTACACGTTTTAAATGTCGTACCCTTCAAAATACTGACATAAATACTGTTTGATAATATACATATCAATAACAATCTTTTGTTATTTATTGTTATTGATTCTTTGCTTATTTACAATCATCAAAGTACAATTATAAGTATGTTTTTAGAACAGGCCAAGCTTTATGATGACGTTTAGCCACATACGTATCTATTCTTTCTGCAGCAACCAGGCAAGTAGCCAATTTGAAGTTCATGTACAGGAATAAGGATATTTTTATTGGAAAAAACAAATTCCTTGGTTTGCTAATGTAATAATATATATTTTGTTAGTCTTAAATTATGATAATGCTTATTGTTGCTATTCAAGTGGAAAGTATATAATTGTGAAATGGCCTACACATGTATTGATAAATGGTACTAGTCTTGAAAACAGAAATAATTAAATATTATATTAAGTCTCAATAATCTCTGATTGACTTAGCCCTCGGCAGGGCCTAGGGAGCATGAGGAATATTTGCGTGTGTCTAAAGATGTGGCAGTATATTTTGTCAGAGAGAGAAATTGACCATATACAACATCTCGTTTCAACATTCAACCATGTTACGTCGTAACCTGTTGATTATTAAAGACTACCTACTATAGTATACGCAGTAATGATTTTTTTTTTCCATGTTGCCGGAAGTTAGTCTAATTTTCTCAGACATCAAATTGGATCGTGGGGTGAACAGAATAAAATAATGTGAAATTGTAGGCGCATCTCACTATTATCACCCGTTTTATTTCGTATATTTTTTATTTGATTTTATTTCTGCATATTTTCCAAATAAAATATAACTGAATAACAAAGAACATAAAATACATGTAAGGTATAATAAAACATAAACAAACAATAATTTCTTAATGTCAAAATGTTTTTTGCACATAATATATGTACATATAATAACGAAACTTATTACTTCCATAACATATTATCATAAATTTAAAGTATCATCTGAACTATTCTGTTGGAAAAGTGCAGGAGACCGCAATCATAAGCAAAGCTTAACATTTCATTTATTTGGTCGCTTTATTTGTTCAGCATAAATTTTAGTTTCGACCATTCATCTAAAACACAGCCACATCATGTACATGGGTATCGACGGTTTCAACACTGCTAAAATAGACTAAGGAACAGTTCCAAAGTCTTAACATTACCATAAACTTTTTTTTTTAATAGGATAATTTGGGCCTATTATTATACCGGTCAATTTTTATGTTTTTCTAAGACTGTTGTTCTAAATTGCTATACTCTTAATCAGAATAGACGTTGGATTGGAATATAACATTATTAAAGTTTATGATGGAGAGAAATGACGATGAAATTATAGGAAATAATGTTTGCGTCAAGCTTGTGAAAAGACTATTGCAGTCTAAATATACACGCCAATAAAAACTATAAAACAACAACATTATGTGATCTTTCTGATGGACACCACGGAAGTTCCGTGATTGACACACGAGCAACGAGGGGGGGGGGGGGCGGGGGGTATTGAGCACTGCTTTTTTTTTTTTTTAAATCAACACCCCCACCCCCTTTTTTTGGTGCCCACCCCAGGGGAGGACGCCCGTCTTCATTTTGATTTGAAAACAGTTTTTTGGCCAGGGGGGAGGGACCCCCTCTCCCCCCCCCACCCTTAGATATGCCACTGGGGATAGCCGTAGGGTCGACGGTCAGTTGGAGTCGAGATGAGAGTCATGAGACACACTTGATCAGCTTAATGTCACAAATAGCGGTCTGCGTGTGCTTAGAACTAGACTAGTCTATTATAATACCCCATTCACAGTGGCCTCAAACACCGCGACAGCAGCGGGACTGTCCCGCTGCTGTCGCGGTGTTGTCTTCAGTGTGAAGGCTCGGACCCGTTATAAACTATCGCGGGATAACACCGCCTAGCGATAACGCCGACACAAACTATCGCTAGGGACGCCTAGCTACAGCAGCGGGACAGTCCCGCTGCTGTCGCGGTGTTTACTCAGTGTGAAGGCTCTCCGCTATAACACCGCGACAAACACGTGTGATTTGTTTACTTACCTATCACTGACCTCTTTTCTACAGCAATGGGGAACATAAAGTGAAATAGAAATAAAGTAACCAGTGGATTCAAATTGATTTTATTATTATGTAGGTATTATAATTATCCAAATAAAAATATTTCACACTTCAAAAAATTAAAATATTCTGACTGGAAGCAATAAAAATGCTAGTTTTTTTAAAAGTAATATGATCGAGGATACAAAAAGCAACTTGACATGTTTACCGCGCAATTTCAAGCAAGTATTTCCGGTCATATCGGGGTCACTCGCGGGTCATGAGCCATGCATACACGTGTTTGTTACGGAGGTAATAAAAATCACCCGCTGCAGCGTGAATGGGTACATGATATTTATCCCGCTGCTGCAGCGGGATAACTTTTCTACTGTGAATGCATTTGTAGCGGTGTTATGGCGGTGTCGCCGCTCCGCTACAACGCCGCTACAAATTTCAAAACCACTGTGAATGGGGTATTTAGTTCATCGTCGATCCGTCGTCCCATGCCCTCCTCAGAGACAGACCACGCCACAGAAGCCGCTAAAATGGTGTTTTCGAGATGTTTTAAGGTAAGGTTTGTTTTGGGTTTTCCTTAATTGTCAATAAGAGTAGTAGATTAAATATATATATATCTTATCATAGCTTCATTAGTTGAAACTGTGTGCTTCTAAGTAACGCAGTATCCAGACTAGAGCTAGGGAAAGCCCCAAATCACCACCATTGGTTGAATGAATTGAGCTCGGCTGCGCCCGCCAGGCCGCCTGCCAGGCCGCCTGCCGGCGGTGGCCTAAGAAGATGAGACTATAACTTCGTTAGTCAGTTAATTAATGCATTTTAGTACAAGTACTCGTCAATCGATGAGCGCGAACCCAGCCTGCATGTTCCTGATGTTGGACCGATGAAAGCCTTGCCTTTGCTTTGCCTTTGGTCTCTGAAAAGTCTGATATCAATGGTTATGGTTGTTCTGCTATAGGACCTAGACCTACTAATTACTACAGTGTAGGCCTAGGCCTAGACTCGGCTTAGCTACATGTAGCCTATACTATAGATCTAGATCTAAACATGATAAATAACTACGTCAGGCTCCTCCATATTCACTGACTGCCTCTATACAGAGCTGACTGAGTGTGGCTGTGGGGAGCTCAACAGGGAAGGGTAAGAAGTGCCCACTACCCCCCCCCCCCATGAGCAAACAAAATCCATATGATACAAGTACGCTGGTTTATTTTACACGTCTGGCGTGAGGTTTTTTCATAAACCAGGAGCTTGCGGGAGAGCAGGAGGAAGGGCATGTTGGCGAGAGTCTCCTGCTACGAGCTGGTGGGACGGCGGGAAAAGGAGTGTGGTGGCATATGACTCCCTCCAAATGCGGGAGGGTTGGCGGCCCTGGGTTATGCAATGCAGTTTGTGTGTGCATGAGCGCCGTACCCATCCTGCACAGTTCAGTAGCTTCACAAACTGGAGCTGGACAGATACAGTAAGCTGAAAATAAGTCCATAGATCTACACCTCTACAAATGAAAAAAATACAAATGGAAAGAATGCAAACTGCCATTGAAGAACGTGATACTACAAATACACACAAAATCTTGTCACTCCAAGCAAACGAGCAGGAGAATTACTCACGACGGAACTGAATTCAGTGTACATGTAATTGTAAGTGCTAACAATATGGCACAGATGCAATCATCCTCAAAGCAGTCATTGAGACCTTTGGCCTTGGCATCTCTCTCGCCAATAGACAGAAATAACTATCTGGTATGGGGAATTTTGAAATAAAACTGACATTTGTCAAACTTCCCCATACACCGACACATTTACGGTTATCCTTGGCATATGCACAATGGAGGGGGTTGGGGGGGGGGGGGGGGTCAATTAGAGATTTACTCCAGAATCTAGACAAAATGATATAGAAAAAAAATGATTGAAAACAAAATGAATCTAATTTTCTTATACCGGTACTATGAAAATAACATTAATTGTAGAACATCGAAATAGAAGGACTTACATGTACTTTCAGCTTATCTGATGCTTTTCTTGAAGCTTCTGTGCGAGTTAAGATGGGTGATCACACACAAACTGCATTGCATAGCCTCCCCTCACTAACCCGTACGTATAGAGACAAAATCTTGCCCAATTACAGCTAAATTCAACTTGTATACAAAGTGCATTGGTCTTTGAGTGGAAGAAAACTTACTGGAAAAAATCAATCCAAGAAGACCCTATCAAAAGAAAAATGCTGGTCTGCTATCCGCAACAAGATCCCATCCTAAACCACTGGGAGGACAAGTCAGGATGAGTTATTGAACTCATCCCCTTAATAAATTATAACAAAAATGTAAAAAAGCTAATCTCATGCAAAGAAGATCTTGATCATTTGCCTGCAATGGATAATTTAGATACATACCCCCAACTACATATTTGGCTGGTACATATCTTGTACAATGAACCATAGTGAACATTTCCCTTGCAGTTTAAAGCCCCTCTAAAGTGTTGGGAGCCCCAAATTTGCCAAAAATTTGATGACAAAATTTCACTTAAATTGTATCATAATGTGAAAGACAAGGATGTCATTTAAAACACATTTCTGCAAGGATTTTCAAAAAAGTTGTGTTTGAGGATAAATATTGATAAAAAAAAGAATACTTAATTTTGTTTTTCTGTTGCATGCAGAAAACGTACATTTTGTATTACTAATTTAGATGTTTTTAATTCCTAATTAGGACAAATTAACATACATGTATAACCTTATTTCACTCAAGGAACCTCCATAGAAATTAATGAGATTGGTGAATATATTGGTAGTATTTGAGGTTTCATTCTCTAGCTTTCTCTGAAACATGGATTCATGAAAGTACTTCATTATTGTTCAATAAACAAGGTTACACTATGCCATGTTTACGGTATTTCAGATTCTCTTGACATTACTGTTAGAGATGACATCATGACTCGGTCAATGTGATGGTTATTTTATCTGACTGCTAAGAATGCATAAATGTTTGTAAGTAAGCAACCAGACGGCCGACGGATTTAGGTCCTCTCCGAGGAACCTGGTAGTGAGGATTAATGCCTTACCAAACTAGCACATCGCCTTGGTTTAAAACCCGGGTCACCGGATTACGAGACCACTGCTCTATCGACTGAGCTATTGCGCCTCCTCAAGTCAGATGATATTGAATCTCTTTTTACTGAAATAATCAAATTGGCAAGCTGATAGTAGTTAAATATTCAGAAACCCAAATCAAACATGCAAACATTTACTTATACACTAGATGATTACCGGTATATAAGGATTAATGTTAACATTGACCATATTTATATTTGTACATGTACATGTACATGTATGCCAAATAGTGGTAATGATTTTGTTGGTATGAGCTACTCACATTTTCTATACCAGGGTAACTATTAAACAAGACTGCATCTCTGATTGAACAAATCTTTACTAATATGTAATGATGTACATGTATGTGCCAGTATAACTCCTGGTATTCTTTATTGTGATGCCACTGATCACTTCCAATTTTCCAATTAAGTAACCACATAATAACTCCTCCATCTGAGTCCTTCAATACCGTCAAATCAATGATGACACTTAATTGGCCCTAAAGGTTGATGTACTGTACAATGTACAAAAATCTCCTGAAAAGAAAAAGGAATGAACTGAAAATAGCTGTAAAATACAACAACACCACCATTCTTGGATGACATTTGAGTTACTGTACATGTAGTTTGGTTGATAGTTGATACGCAATGAATTCTATGAATGCTTCTGAAGATAATTTAAAAAAAGTAAGAATGTGTAGAAGATATTTGATAAATTATTATGCAGAACCAGACTAAATTATTATCCAGAATAGTGCTGCGACCGTGTATAGGCACGAACCACCACTACACAACAGATAAACGAAGAACAAATAATCACCTGTTTTTCAGCATTATAAGAGTCTGAAGTCAATATTTCACAAAAATGTCATCAGTCTAAAAATAAAGTTTAAGTTCCACTGCTACTTCCTTGAATAATCATTTCCATACACTGTACGATTTTGATTCAATGCCGTTGAGTCTCTTCTCTTGTCATCATGCAAACAATGCCAATCATTGTGATCTAACTTTCCAGTGAGCGCAATGGTTTTGTGTGCAGTATGGTTACTACACCTGTACAGTTACAACTTTTCCAATGCCATTGAGTCTTTTCTCTTGCCGTCATGGTAATAATAATAGGCAATTTTTTTCAAACTCATTGCGGAATTAGAATCTGCGGTTCGTGTGCAAAATCGAGAAGATACTATAGTAACAGTTGGATGACCACTGAGGCCCTGAAATCTAGAACGGGTTTTGGCCAAATCTACGGGCGTTCTCAATGACGCCCCAAGTGAATCAAGTGCTTCGATACAAACCATTTCATTCACCTGATAATAATAGTATTTAAATAGACAGAATCCAATCTGCATACATTAGTTGTTGCCACACTTAATACATGCAGTTTGCATTCTGACTATTGCGAATCCTAGACAGGTGAATGAAATAATTTGTATTGAGGAACTTCACAAAGACGTACAGTATGTATTAAATTTGATTACATTACGAAAATGGCCTGTTCCCTTCAACGCAATACAGTACAGACGGGACTACATGACTAGCACAACTTGTCTCAACCAAGCCACAAAACGGCTTTTTATCAAATTTCAACAATAATTTATCATCAAGTTTTAAAACAATTCATATCCATATTCATGTTGTTACTGTTCAGAAACAATAATCGGAAGAAACAAAATTCACCGAAGAGTCCTTTGTGCCAGGGGCGGATCTAGGGGGGTTAGGAGGTTTAAATCCCCCTTTGGCTGGCCAAGGTGCTTTCTACCTCCCCCCCCCAAAAAAAAAAAAAAAATATTGGTTGGCACTTTTTTCAAATTGAAAACAAATTTTAGTGCTCCCTACCCCCCACTAAGCAAAATATTGGTTGGTGCGATTTTTCAAATGTCAACCCTGCCCGCCCACGCCATAGAAAAGAAGCTAGATCCGCCCGTTAAAATTCGTCATCCTTCGTTATTAGACGACAAAATTCTCATAACCATCTTTGGTACAAGCTCGCTGATTGGCTGTTTATTCACTTGGGGCGTCATTGAGAACGCCCATAGATTTGGCCAAAACCCGTTCTTGATTTCAGTACCTCAGCGATCACCCTGCTGTTACTATAGTAGCTTCTTGATTTTGCACACGAACCGCAGATTCTCTGTCCGCAATTAGCTTGCGAAATACCCCTAATGTTTGTCGAACTGGCAACAACTAATGTATGCAGTTTGGATTCTGTCTATTGAAATACTATTATCCTTATCAGGTGAAAGAAATATTTTGTATCGAGGCACTTCACAAAGACGTTTGCATTAAATTTGGTTACATTACAAAAATTGCCTAATGGCATTGCAAATGCAATACCTCCGTAGAAATACGTACGCATTCACCGAAAAGCAAAACCACATATTGTATTGAGGGCAGTCTGTATGCGACGGCCGTAAACCTGAGTGCTCTGCGTCCGCGAAGGTCTGTATGTTGCTGAGCGAAAACTCGCTAATATGTCAATCATTGCGGTCTGACTATTCCATGAGCATGATGATTTTGTGTGCAGTACTGTTACTACTGTAACAACTTTACAGAGAAAATGGTTGTTGTGAATGCGCGCTGGATTGCTGGTCTTAAATGTACTGTACAACATACTATACATGTACAAATGTACCTAGCTGAAATACTGCTTTTGTTTTTGGTAAATGTCATAACTGTGTACACGCAAAGATAAACTGGCTGTGTGCACTGAATGGAAATTACACACTAAACTCACAGCACTAATTCCAGAAACAATTTAATGACAATAAAAGATATTGTATAAATACCGGTAATTGGAATATTATTGAAGACTTGCCTGGTAAAAAGGTTAAAGCCTTTAAACCATCACATGACACTTGGTGTTCAAGTTATTCAACACCAAAAGAGTACCGTATTTGAAGTTACAATTTTAATGCTTATTTTGTGACCCTTTTTTTATCTAATTAGTAAAGATATTAAAGGTAATGAGAGCCATTAGCAAGTATTGATAGTAATAGTTTTTTTATGGGAAATGTAACCCTAAAAGTAAGATGCTCTGAAGGAAACAGAAAAATTTTAGAAGCAGGCTGGTGAAAGTTTGAACAAACTCAGACAAGTAATAAGTAAGGTTTTAATGTTTGAAATTTGTAGTCTGTATATGAATTTCAAATTTTTGAATTGATGATTGGGCATGTATAGTGATGTAATGTTGGACCAATATCATTCAACACTTGCACATGTAATATGACTATGATAGAACCTCTTCATTTTTGGAGGACCTATTGAGCTCTCTGAATATTTTTTTAGTACAGCTCTGAGAGAAAAGGGACTGGTATACTGTAAACTTTGTTTTAAAAGTGTGAAACGAATGGAGATTTACAATTATGTCCAGTAGAATGACTTACAGGGTATTGTACATTGCTGGTTGTGAATGTTAAGTGATTACAACTTTCTAAAAATTTTGTTCTTCTTGTTTTAAATCAATTTCTTTGAACTTTCCCTTTTTTTTTTTTTTTCTTTTAAACTCTCACCAATTTTTTCTCTGATCTTTCTTTATCTACGGATTCAACTTGTTATAAAGGTTGGTATATTACATGATCCAACAACATTATTGATACTTTGCAGCAGAAGCATGCAGTTGTACACTGAATATAACAACTCTATATTTTGATGTTGTTGCTGATGTGTTGTTCATCAAACAGCCATGAAATTCATCATTATAAACTTCATTCATCATCCAAAAGTCAATATTTAAAAATTGTAATGATGTTTTTAAATATGGAGTGAGTCAAAGTCATTGGCTAGGTCAATTGGTTAACAACAATATGGAATGAATAGTGATTACCTGTATTATTTTCATAACTTCAATTACTGAACAACTCTTAGTAGAATTTTTTTTAACACAGTGAGCAAATATTTCACCCAACAGCTAAAAATGTTTTTGTGGTTAATGTTGAATAGAAGTGTAACATTTTATCAACCCTAGAGATATTATTGTATTAAAGAACTTTTCAAATGTTGAATAATGAATATCCATTTTACATGTAGAGTGTATAAAAATACCAACATTTAGCAATCATACAACAAACATTCTGTGATATGAGTTCAGGCTCAAAACATAACACAATTTGTTAATGCATGGCAACAAAAATGAAGACACCTTATTGTTTATATCTTGCAGTGTAGGAAATGATGTTATCTCTTATTGTGAAAGCTTTGTCAAAAAGCTGTATTACAGAATTTAAATACCTGTAGCTTTATTTTCAGTAGACAAGAATATCAAAAGACATCCAACTTCAGGACCTTGCCTATTCTGCAATTTTAATTTTAATTTTCTGTCAACATGATTGTATGAGTACTTTTAAAAGTTTGTTGTTTGTTAATTCATCATTTGCATAGCATTGCATAACATTCTTTAACCAATGAATTTCTGTTTACATTGGTGCCTAAATAATATGGATTTTGTAACTTTGATATGTGCAGTATACTGCTGAATGGGAAACACGATACATGTAAGTGACAATGTTGCAAAACAAATAGTGACTCTTAATATTAATGTTGATTCTAAAATACATACATGTACATTAATGAAATTCACAATGAACATGACGGACAAAGAAAGCGGACAAAATATACATTTCCTCATACTACCCTCAACAATTGCTATGGTAGACAAAGGAACATCCTTTCACTGCTATTATGTAAAAACCTGTAGAACGGGTGTCACATGCATTTTGTTCTACACATTTTTACATAATAGCAGTGAAGGGATGTTCCTTTGTCTACCATGTATAGCAATTGTTGAGGGTAGAATGAGGAACTGTATATTTTGTCCGCTTTCTTTGTCCTTAATTTCCATAGTGATTGTAGATTTCTGCACCTAAACAGATGTCTTGTTATCCAAAAGAACTGGTGAAACTCTCAAAATGATAACTCTCAATAATAGCACCACAATCAATTGGGTATCATTGCATAGAGAAATAGGTCTACACGTATTACAGAATAAAAAAGGATAGTATTATATTCTCATAAGTGATATTAACAAAAACCAACTTTCTAAACAGGGTGGATTGTTTCAGAAATGCATATTTCCTTCAAATATTTAATATCTGTGACATTTACATGCAATCTAAATTTGAAGCTCCATTTACTACCGGGTAGTTTGGTTGAAATTGGTTGCGAGTGTCTTTCTTCAAATCACTTTTTAAAGCAAAACAGGTTTTGATCTGAGGTATAATTAGAAAATTAAAACATTTGTATACTAATAAAAAGAAATAGATTAAATTCCTCTCCTGGCAGCTTCAACTCTGAAGTATGGATGAACTATGGCCTGTACCTGCAATAGAAGTGGTCAAAAGCCTACTATTTTGAGTAGTATAAAATTCTAATCTTTGGAAAATCCTGTTTCAATTTATTATACAATGTTCAGTGAGCTGTGAGGCTGCATTATAGATTTAAGTGGTATCAGTTACGATTGATGGGCCATTCCCTTTCTCCATCTCACTAAACATGTAAATAGTACCAGTATTCTTTTGGGCTATATTTAAAGAAATGTAAATCAAATCAGACTACCGGTAGTCATTCTCTTTCCATACAGTGATGAAGTGAGCAATGTGGTTCAAAATTCTGAATACTTTGTTTTGGTAATGTGATCTTCCAATGTCTTCCAATAATGGTTGTCTTGCTGACCCTGACTTCTAAGCAAATAGCCTACCTTTTTTTTAAATGGTACATTGTAGCTGCAATAGTTTTGAGAAAAAAATCTTGATATACACCCTGTACATGTAGGTGTCACATTAATTCATTTTCTATTTATGTAAATAATAGTAAGCATATCAACACCACCCTTATGTAAATAAAAATGTTAACAAAAATTCAGGGCAAAAACTTTTCCTCACAACAACACAGCCTCTCTAAATCAAATATGTTGGTATGTATTACATTTGATGTGATACATGTAGTTTGAATATCATGATGATACTGTACATGGTTATGAATAGCTACATGTATTATGGATCACATTCTTTGCCCCCAAGATATGTGAAATTCACCTATGTAGAAGATTTGGGATGAAGGGTTCTCAAATGGTATAGTTTGGCATAACCTGTCATTAATTGGAGCTTAACATGATTGTCATTTACATAATATTACTGGCCTTGAGGGAGAAACAAGGTAATACACCCTGTATTGCCTTCACTAATTCAGTAAGGGCAATACATGTACATATAAATGCATATCACTGTATCTCTCAAAAGATTATAATTATTACCTATTCATTTGTGAATCACGTACGGTCACTATACCCTACTACAGCGCCGCATGATAGTCTGCTCAAACTTTGCGGCGATTTTAGCTGTTTGAAAGGTCCAATATGGAACACAATCTTTGTACTCAAAGTGAATGGTGAAACCCGAAAGAGAGAAACTATCAGGAAATATTGCCCGCTCAAAACTGTTAGTTTGCGGACCGGGCAAATATGCATTTTAATGCATGGTACATGTACATGTAAAATTACCTGCTACTGTATACATGAAGGTAATAAAGCAAACACAGATCAAATTCACTACTGGTTCCTGTAAAATTTCACCTAGAGAGTACATGTTGTGGATAGACAAACTACCAGCCATACAAGAATGTAGGAAAACCAAATCGAGTAGGAAATTGTTAGTTAAAAATTCAAAAATATTGCTTTGTATAATGTCTTATAATGTGACACTGAGCAAATCCTTTAGAATAGTGCTAGTACTCCAGTACACTGCTGAATCATTTTACATAGCAGCTCATGAAACTTAAATCACATTTTAGTCTTTTCAAATCCTCTGTGAAGTCCTTTTGACATTAGCTTTAATGTGGCAATTTTTTGTAGTACTCTGTACATGTACATGTACATTCAATCCTATGGTCATACAGAGATTGAATCACATTCTTATGAAATTTGAATTGCCTCCTATACAGGGTGTACATGTACATGTACTGTACATCTTCAACAATATTCACATACACAAGATTTGTGTAATTATCACTGTTTTGTATACTTGAGATGCTTTTCGCAAATATTTATTGGAAGATTTGTATATCCTTTGCTTACATAACATGGATTTCTTTGGCTTTGTTAAATAAATTTCTAATTGGTTTAGCATGTACACATGTAGACGTATTGATCTATCACCTACACATACAGTACTGTACATGTATGTAGTGTACTGAAATATTATAAGAATACTTTCTTTTGATCCTGTAATGTAATCTGTATGATATGTTAGATATTTGATATAATTTTATAATTCTTAAAATGCTTATTCATTTTTCAGAGGGGCAGGTAGACACTTGATGACAATCAACGCAAAGGCACAAGGTCACTGTCAAGATAAAGGAGAAATGGCATGTGTACTCCACCGATTGTGAGAAGGGGCTCTTGATTATCCTTTGAAAAAAGTGGTAGA